>NC_070638.1:3314173-3614173 GCF_947347685.1 Pleuronectes platessa
GCAGCTGTTGAATTGAATATTCACATTTCTCTTTGTATATATTTTGTCCGATGTAACCCTGTGATACAAGTGATAATTTAAAGATTCTTCAATATTTATAATTAGGATGATTAATGGGCTCAAACTCTCAAAACATTGTCTCAACACGTGTCTCTTGAATCAGGGATCAGGCGGAGGGAGTCCCTAAACTACACTTCCAATCTAAAACATACAGCATGTGACAGACTCCAGATCAGTGCACACAAGTCGTGACTTTATGTACATTATTTGCAGGAGCGAGATCAGATCTTCAAAGTCTGCAGCGGCTGAGGTATCTTACACTTACATCAGAGAAAAGAAACGATGAATGTTGAATGCTGCCGGCCTGTGAAGTTCTGACAAAAACTAAAAAAAAGGAAGCAGGGCCTCCGACGCTCGGCTTTGGCAAGATTTCACAGCCGCTCAGTGCAGCTCTATTATATCCATGCATTAGGAAATGTAGGAACTGGGAGAGAGAGTGTCAGGCAGGCGCTGTGGGAAGGGGGAAGGAATTTTAAGTGAATTTTTGAGATGCAGGGTAGAAAATAAAATGCAAATGAGGTGTGTTTCTGTCAGCGGCGCTGAAGGAAATAAATTGAATTTCCACCCGGACTTTCGGGAACAGATTTCTATTTGGAAACTTGTTATCGCGCTCTCGTGTCGGAGGGTGTAAGTGATATTTCATGCTTTTCGTTTTCGAGATGGAAATCAAGCGACGCACTTTGCATACTGTGAGGCGCTGACCACAGCGGCTACACAACATGTGCGTTTTCCCTTTCTGACGAGAAGGTCACGGTTCACCCAGAACATCTCGCAACAAATCTCTTAACCCGCGGACCTTTCTTTTTGTTTCTCTTTGTGAGAACTTGACATTTACATCCAGTTTTTGTTTTATTCATTGGACGGCGGCCCGGGCTCCTGCTCGTGCAGCATCACTGCAGCAGCTCCATTAGAACTCTCATCAACAATTAGATCAAACCACAGGAACATCTCATTTATGTGGCAGCAGAGGCTCCGGTTTTTATTTGTCATCATTAAAATGAAAGAATCCTCGTCCCCGTCTGCGGCGGAGCTCTTCTGTCCTCGTGCTCATGAGGCTGCGGCGATGTTATTTCTCTCTTCACTGTTTCACTTCACAGCAGAATCTCATCTCCTCTGCCTCAGCGGAGTTCACATCACCAATTCTTATTGAAGGGGAAATCGCACAGCCACTGCCGAGCGAGGTCGTTATTTGGATAATGACTAATCTGCTCCCGACTTAGTTCCATTCCTCTGATCTGACGTCCAGGTTGGAGTCAGAGGATGTGGCTAATGATGTGGCTGCAGTGTTGTCGGGGAATGTAGAGTGAACACACACACACACACACACACACACACAGACGCACGCACACGCACAGACACACACAGAGGAGGTACTTGCACACACTCTATTATAAGTTGCTGCCGTAATGTAAGTACTTATCTCACTCACACAAACATTTGATCTTAACACCATGAGCTTCATTTAAATTCCCATTATTATAATAACATGTTTTCCACATTATCCCAGTGTGTAATGTAATAACATAGGATATAATCGTTTTTCATTAAAATGACTTGATAATGTTCAAAACCCAGAGAATCTCTGAATATTCTCTATCTACACGTTATACTGCGTCATTTCTTATTTGTAGTGAAAGATTAAATCTATATCTTAAGTGAGCTGCTTAAAAAACATGACATGAAGATTAGTGTTATAGAGATTATGCATAATTTCATGTGAATACTCATATTAACATGAATAATATCTCTGTAAACTTTACACCTGATCCTATGAGAGAAAGTTTTTCACTTGGCAGACGCTCTACTTCTAAATCAAATGACTTCCTCTAATAAAAAAGAGGATTCTCACCTCACTTAACTCACATAAAATCACCCAACTCTGCAGCTCTTCATCAGCTTTTTTAGCACCTTTTATTTTAGGTCTCTTGCACATTTATAATAATTAAAAAAAAGGAGCCCGGCTCCCTCAGCTCTCTCACCTCAGCTCTCTCACCTCAGCTCTCTCACCTCAGCTCTCTCACCAAGCAGCTGTTTTCAGCAGAAAACTCTTCAACAAAGCCGCCGCTGGTTGAGCTGGAAACCGACACAAAGCCAAAGGGAAAGTGAAAACCTGGATTTCTCAGCTTTTTTTCTGTGCCACCACATTAGATATTAACAGCTTCCGAAAGTGATGATATGTGTTTCTGCAGTCAAGTGATAAAAATAGACAATAAGTGGCCCCGACGTTACTTCTCAGTTTATTCCAAACTACGTTCTGTAACAAACTTTAGATCTTTGGTAGATTTACCCTCCTCGTCTAACAAACACATATTCTTCTATTCCTCTAAGGACCCTCATCGACCAATATGGAGTCTTACTGTAACTTAAACCTGATTCCAAAGTTCAACCATGAAACCGAAGCTCGGCTCTGTGAAGACCTGACAGACATCGGTCCTCAGAAAGACAGAAGCACGAGGAAACACACGTCCACATCCATCCGTGCACTCAGTCTAATTTTTATCGAATGCAGCGTTCACAGCATTGACCTGCTCACTCATACGCGTTCACTCTCACATGCACCAAAAAACACACACTGACAAACTCCACCCCCACTCCTCAAACACACACACACACACACACACACACACACACACACACATCCCTGCCCCGCCAACAGTGGACTGTTGTACTGCTGTGCTTTGTGGAACACTATTTTAAACGTTTAAATCAAATCTAAATATATCAGTTTTTATGCCTTTGCATAAAAAAAAAAAAAAAGAGCAAATTTTTCATTATTTCTAACACAAAAACAACTTGTTTTGTCAAATTTCTTGCAAATAATCTTGCAGTGTTGCATCCTTTGTGCTTGACAGACAGATATCACCAATGTAGTGTTGCACTCCGGTTACATGACAGTCGCTATCTTGGAAAAAACCCTAATGTACCCACTTGGTAAATGATGTACGTCTCATACACTGTGTATAGTGTAAGTGACGTACATTGGCAGCTTTACTTCATCTTCTCCATCGTCCTCTGACTCATTGAGCCGTCTGGCCGGGACGAGTCGAGCAGCGACTCTTAGTGTCACTCGGTCGGAAAAGTCAGACGTCAGAATTCACCGAGTGAACTGAAGCCTGAACCCACAGCCTTATAATTTATAAACATGTGAGCTGAGTTACTCACAGCGTTGTGAGTCCCCACTTTGGGTGGAGCTGAATCCACTGGGCCTCGTGAACCAGTCGACTTTGTCTCTAACCACAGACTGCACGTCCCTCGAGGGGTCCCTGCACGGTCTGCATGCTAGAATGAAAACTTTAATTTACAAGAGTCTACATCTGAATCTTGATGGAACAAAAAAACATTAACTCTCATAAACAATGACAGTTAATAGACAATGTTTTTAGAGTTAATACGTCTTATATACATGGAACCATGAATATTAGTAGCTAGAAGATATCCCGACCAAGACTCTACTCAACTACAATATAAAGGCACTTGTGTTTGTGTGTGATTGTCTGTACTGTTTACGGTCCAGAGTATCATAGCACATGATCCACTTCACAAAGTACCTGAACTCCTCTCTGAAGTGTGACTGAAGGTGATGAGGCAGCGGGCGGCTGCAGACAGGCCAGCAGGGGGCGACAGGGCCGGAGCCACCGTGACCTGCCAGAGTCCTGAGCTGTTTAGTTAAGATCTCCTCTTCCCTTCTCTCCTCTTTTGATTCTCTCCTCCGGGGGCCGTCAAAAGGAAAGATGTGGGACCTTCCCTGGCAGGTGACGGTGGCCCAGTGTAAAGGCACAAAGGATAACAGGACCATTCAGAAGGTTGTGGGGTTGATCTTTGGCAGAAGTTGTTGTTCTTTGAAGAGCCACATCCAGAGGAGACTGATGGGTAGCTTTAAGGTTGTGGGTTTGATCCCTGACAGGTGGATGGAAGTCTGAAGTTCAATGTCCAACGTCAAGAAACAAGAAAGAGTTTATAAGCATCTGATAAAAAAGGGGGATGAGGTCATTGGTTTAAATCTCTAGTAATTGTGAAGTGCAACATTAAAAGGCTCTAGGAAATGAGTCTTTATTATCTGAGCAAACAACAAGGTTTGTTTTTGAACCACACACCAGTGGTGAACTGTTTGTTCGAATCCCTCGTGCTGTTGATACCAGTCCTGCTGTAAATTACGCTCTTGAAAAGCCCATTTTCCACTGGTCAAAAACCCACTAACACCCACTAACATCCATCTTTTGTCTTGAATGGGAATGGATACAATCTGCATTCACTCCCGGGTCAATTGACTCAGCAGCACACGGGTATTTTATCGCTTCGGCTCCGATCGGCAATGATGGAAACATGAGCTTCTCAGTTTGTAATGATGCACCAGTGGAATGATGATGATAGTAATACAGTCACTCAATTGGGCGACAGCTACGGTCTCCATGTCTTTGGACTGTGGGAGGAAGCCAGATTCAAACCAGGAACCTTCTTGCTGTGAGGCATCAGTGCTAACAGCACGATGAGGAAGATGAAGAGTGGCTCATGTTTTGGGTTTTTAATGTGCTTGTCCAGTATTTCATGGGGTCCACAGTTGGATAGATATGTAAACACACTCATATACACACAGACACACACACATGCACACAGACACACACACATGCACAAACACACATGCACAATTGCCCGTCTCTTCTCACATGGTTTTTCACTCCATGCTCATTTGGTGATGTTAATGCCAGCAGACATGTACAGTGTGCTCTAACAGCGGAGGGAGGGATGTGTGTGTGTTTTAACTGTGTGTGTGTCTGAGCGCAAGAGCGTATGTGTGTGTGCGTACGTGTGTGTGTGTACTTACCACTCTTAAAAACCAATTAACAGCGCACAGCAGCCGACCCCCCCACCCCCCCCCCCCACCACCACAACCCCCCAACCCCCTTTCCCTCCAAATGAAGAGGTGAATTAAACATCACCGAGACCAGATGGGAGGAAATCAGACAGAGAAAAAGAGAGGGATGAATAATTGAAGAGGGAGAGGATCATAAAAAAAAGAGGGAAATAAAACTGAAATAAGAGATGAAATGAAATGTAAGAAAGCAGAAGTCAATTAGAGAGACTGGGAGAGAGCTGCAGGGAGAAGCAGATCGGAAGAGAGGGGAGGGGATCGCTGCCAGTGTGTGTGTGTCTGTGTGTGTGTCTGTGTGTGTGTGTGTGTGCCTGGGAGCATGTGCACGCTGTGTTCATGTGTGTCTCTCTTTTTTTTGTATTCCGGAAAAGAGTGAAACTAACACAAGCCAGTTGGTTGAAGTCCACCGCACTGTAATCAGGTCGGATGCAGAACAGAGATGATTAGACCGAACTCGCTGTTACTGAACGGAACTTCACTTTATTACATGTGGCTTCATTTGAGTGTGTGTGTGTGTGTGTGTGTGTGTGTGTGTGTGTGTGTGTGTGTGTGTGCGTGTGTCTGTGTGAGTCATGCAGGTCTCGATAACACTAAATATTAATCACACGCATCGGACATGAATTTGTCAAATCGGATTATAAAAGTAACGAGAGTGATCCTCAGCTTTCCCCCCTTTTAAATTCATTGATTTTTAAAATTTGGATCTGCATCGAATTTCACTCACTCATCGACATACAAGTCCCTGAAATATCATCAAGATCCATGAATTCTTCTCTTAGAAATTAATACAAATATGGGAAAAACTGTATCTCATGTGTTAAACGTGTAAAAGAAAGTGAGGATAGGTTGTGGGAGATTTTGTTTACTGCTCCTCTTTGACGGTTAGTTCTGATTTATTTGAATCCTGTTGTCAACACATGATAATAATATCATTGTTCTCACTAAGTGGATTATTGATATCTGGGAACATGGAAACATTGGAGTCACATGAGTCTAAACAAGGTTTGTCAGATAACGATAAACTGTAAAAAAAAAAGAAATGAACAAACCCAGTGTTGGTTTCACCTTCACATGAAGAGTTAGAGATCACGTGGCTGAACTGTTGGTTTGTGCTGATCTGATTATCTGGGCCCGGCTCCAGGTTTAGAGGAAACCTCAGAGTTTGTGAATCCTGCAGAGATGGAGGAGAAACATGGTTTGAGTTTTCTCAGAGCCAGAAACCGAGATGACTTTCGCTCTCCGTCAGTTTCTGTGGGAACTTTCTCCGTGACCTTTAACCTTTAACAAAGTTTCTCCTGCTGAGCCTGAAGGAGCCGGGAGAGACGCGGCTTCATTTCCTCATTCACACAGAACAAAGAGTTAGGATGAGTTTATGTGAGGAAAGAAATCTGTTACTGTACATGTGGTAATAATGATAAAGATGGAAGATTCCTCGTTATCACATCATATCAGAGAGGATTTCTCTGCGAGGACTAAATACATAAAATAACAAACTGTATATCATAAGTCTCCTTTAGATGGAAGTTTTTAACCTAAATATTTTTAAACAAATCACTAAAATCATGACTTTATTTCTGGGTCAGAATCAAGTTGATAAACACGTTAAATCTGTTTTAATTATTCTCATGTGGCTCCAGCACTTTGTCCCTGTGAGGCCCAAACTACAAAAGTAAAATTTGAAATTATCCGTTAAAACTCTGACATTAACACATTGATTAAAAACTAAGAGCAATAGTGAAAGTAATCCTGGGCCGCTCTCATTTAAAGGTGATCTGTAAATTAGCATTAGATTAGTGTTTCTGGACCAGGAACACTAATCCCTCAAATGACTTTCATGTAAATACATAAATCAAGTTTGATGTTTTTATGTCACCAAGCAAAAAGGATATAATAAAGTGTAATTGTTTGTGTGAGTATGTGTGTAGTTTGTGCAGTGAGTGTGTGTGTCTGGTTTGCCTGAGTAGCTTTATGTGACGTGTCTTTCTGTATGATTGTGTGTCTCTGCATCCACACGTTACTAACTGCCCCTGGATGAGTGTGTGTGTTTGTTTGTGTGTGTGTGCGTGTGTGTGTGTGTGATTTCCAATAACTGCTCCTCTGCGGTGGGCGTCACGCTGCTCCTCTGTTCCGCTCCAAGTGTTTGTGCGTGGAAATAAAAACTGTTTGGCGGAGAGGGGGACTCTGGGAAATCACAGAGCTGCTGTTTACAGAAAGCAGCGAGCGAGCCGGGACACACAGTGACACAGTTATGATCTCCGTGTCCGTCCCTCTGTGTCCTCCTCCCTCTCTCTCTCTGTCTGCGTCCGTGTTCATCTCTGTCACTTTTAATGCCCTGTGCTGCTGCAGGGGCATAAATATTGCATGGAGGATATTTCGGAAACATCAAAATAAACAAGGCAGCAGTAAACACATCAGCCCAGAGGAACCATGCAGCCGCCCCTCGTGGCTAATCACAAACTAACAGGTCGCTGTGTTCTGAACTCTGTGTGGAGACGCCTGCAGGGATACACACGGGTTTGTGACGGGACAGAAAACCCTGAAGACGCCACTGCAGACCTGCGTGGACCATCAGTGGTTTCCAATATAAGGAGGATAAATGGAGCAGAAACATCTCAATAGCAAGTGCCAATTAATAAACAAATCCAATAAGATGCAACGATGCATTAAAGCCGGTTTCCCCTTCACATCCAACATCTGACTCTGGCTCTCGCTGCTGTTTCTCTCATCATCTATCAGCAGCAGCGTTAGAGCTCTGCCAGCAGTGATGATGGAGACGTATGGTTCAGATCAACACGGCTGAGACGCAGGTCCCGTGGTGTCTGGCAGCTTCGCTTCTCACAAACAAATGTCACTCGTACATTCCACGTTTGTGAGACGTGTGTAACTTTAAAGCTCTTTCACGGGTCTCATGAAACATGTCCAAAATCTAGTAAGACATTACACATTAGTCTGAAGGTTAACAAGACATTTTATCACAATTGATCTGTGCAAGGGTAATTTAATCTTTTGTAAAGTTAAAGTCAACTCCCAGGTTACTTATTGTTTTTTTATTATTAGCTTTTGTTTAACTCACTGAGAATAAAAATGTCTGTTACAAGGATAAAAGTAATTAACTGACAAAACATAATAATATTCAAACTCGATCATATGAAACTCTCTTAAACAGACGACCTGGACACGTGAGATTTCTCCATAGCTTTGCACTTTATTTGGCTTCAAATCAGTTTGTATATTATTACAAGAATTATCTGCCAAAAGCCTAAAACCCATGAGTCCATAGAATGAAGTTTGATGAGCTTCCACCTTCAGTTTAAACATATTCATATACAGAAAAAGATAAAAAGGGATGAATTGTGCCCAGAAATGGTTTTAGTAACAAACCAGTGACTGAAAAGACAAATTTGCTTTTGAGTGAAGTTCACTCTGGTGAGTAAGAGACTAACAGTTTGTAATGAATGTCCCATGAGAAACGTTATCCAGCATGTGAAGACAGGCGGAGGCATAAACAGCTGATCCTCATAGTCTAGAACTTCCAACAATTTCCTTTTCACACAGAAAGAAAAGCAGGAACTTTTTCTATCACACTGAATGTGGGAGTTGATCTATACGTTTTTACTGAAGGGGACTTGCATTGGGCCTTGGTGGAGATAAAGGGTCAACACATGATAAGAAGTTGTGTTTTCACCAAAGTTCCATCTGACAATTTCTTGTTTGAATCCAAAGATTTCAGTAATATCATCTAAATGATAATAAACATGATATGTCTCATGTTCATGGGTAAAAGATAATAGAGATAAAGTTCAAAAAGTCAAGTTGTGCTGCTGACCTCTTGTGAAACGAAACTGAATCTGAGTCATTGCAAGAAAATGTGAAATTTTCTCTGTAACCAAGTTTCAGAACCATATTCACCTCAATGTCTTCTTCTCTTTCACCTCTTTCTTTTTGTCTGTGACCCTCTTTCCTCCCCCCCTCACACTCTCTCTCTCTCTCTCTCACACACACACACACTTTTGTAAATCTGCCGTCCACACTTTGCCCTTTGCTGCCTTTTCAGAAATGGCAAATATATGCACACGGCATATGCAACACAACAATGACAGATATGCATGCAGGCATGCGTGTAAACACGGACAATATTCACACATGCACACGCACACACAACACACGCAGTGGCAGCGTGCGCCCTCCTGCATGAGAGTGGTGTGTGGTGGTTGGAATGGGAGCGAGTCGTAGCCCCGAGGCAGAGCTGGGACATGAATACACGGCAGTTTTTCGGGTTGGGGGTGAGGAGGGGGACGGCTTCAGGGTCACAGACCTCACAAACTGTCTTCTCCTTTCTGCATGGGAACGGCTTTCTTACAGGAAATTCTATTTGGCCTCCGGCAGCCATGCAGGAGGTCTTCAGCTCCAACACTGGACGCTTTCTTTAGTCCAGACTGGGACCACTTCTCTTATCAATCTGAATAACTTCCCACTTTGAAGCCATGAAGGCAGTTGAAGTTTGTATTTGTTAATTTCCCAAAACTAAAACAGTAGGAATGCACGAGAGGTAGGATTTGGTTTGACGGAGCAGTGATATGATGTTGAGCCTTTGACACTGGAACAGATATCGTGAAAATCCTGCAGGAACAGTTACTGTCAGCTCAGGTGGTTTTTTTGTTCTTTATTTCTGATGCATAGCGACAAATATTTAATTGGAAACTGGTCATTGTGGGAACATGTGAGAGATACAGTACAGATAATTGACAGGCATCAAAACTCAACACAAGAAGCTGTTTCTTGACAATATATCGTCTCCCAAATGAAAACGAGTATCATGCGTATTGTTAAGGGGTAAAGGAAGTGCAGTGTCACATTTGGTGCAATTTAAACTCATGATATGTTCATTATTATAAACAGACCAGTTTAGAGCAGCAACCTGAGCTGATACTCCAGCTCAGGTTCTGACTCGAGCTTCCCTGAACTTTGAATCCGAGGTGAACAGCTCTTTGTGCAGCAGCAGGTTTATAGTTCAGCTCTCTGACGTGGCTCAATGAAACATCCCATACAACGGGCAATTCATCATTTGTAAATAAACCTTAAACTTCAGTATATAGTGTAGAAAAGACGTGACAGTAGCTTGACCCCATTAACCATCGATAACCAAACTGAACAGTCGAGTTGTGTTGGATCAGAAAACGTTCCAGTAACTCACATTGTGGCTGTGATTCATCCAGCAGGGCTGAGATCAGTAAACACTTGTGTGTGCTGTAAGCGACGGCAATGACAAATACTGTATTTTGTCAATTAGTTTGTAGCGCTGCTTGTTTTGTTTGTCTCGTGTGAGCTCCGGACATTAAACGGCCGCACTGCAGTTTGCAATTTATGCAGCGTTTCGAGGACAAACTCAACCCCCCGAAAAACTCCCTGCATAAATGCATGAGGCAGCTCGTCCTAGATTAGGCCTTTTTAAAAGTCTGGTCAATTCAGATCCATGTGTTTGTTCTCAATCAGAATTATGTTCATGTTTTTTCTTCGAGGATTTCAGTCCCTCTATTCCAGGAAAGTCTACGTTTTCCATTGAATCTGAACACTTCGGTTTGTGTATCATGCAATATGTAGAAATATTTACAATGCAGTGCGACGTGTGTGCTTTTTATTTAAAAGTTAAGAGTATGAACTGAGTGAGTTGGATATTATGTGTGTGGAGGTTTAATAAAACTGTCTGATGGAAAAATAGGAGAAAAGTTATTAAGGATAATATGTTTGGACATCGAGGCTGTAATTGTGAAGCTGTGTCTATTGTACCACTGGGTGCATTATGCAATGAGACGGAGAGAGAGGAAGAGGAGATATACCTAACATCATCCCTCAGGGTAATGATGCAGAGAGGTAAAGACGGAACAGATGAAAAGAGGAGGAGGAGGAGGAGGAGGAAGTGAGAATGGTGGAAAAACACAAAGAAGGGAAATGTTCTGAGATGCTGGAAAACAAGTGGGGTGATGAAAAAGAGAAGATGGAGAGAAGGAGTGAAGAAGAAGAGGAAGAGCGAGAGAACAAAGGAGCGATACAGGCTGGAGAAAAGATGAGTGAAGGTTTTCCAAATGAGAACAGGAAAAGGAGGAGGATGAAACAGGGTGGGAAGGAAAAAGAAAGAAGAAAAAGGTGGATGAAGAGAAAGAGAAAGTTAGACGAGAGATGTGAGATGATGGAGAGAGAGAAGCATGGAAAGTGAAGAAAAGTGAGGAAGGGAGAAGAGAAGAGAGGAAGAGCACATTTTGACTTTTAAAAGTAAGTGAGCTCAAAGTGTGAGTGTTTGTTTGTGTGTGTGTATGTGTATGTGTGTGTGTGTGTTTGTGTGTCTGTGTGTGTCTGGGTCTAAATCTGTTTACACAAAATTTGTAATTAACGTTAAGGTTATAAAGTCTCCAAGAAATAAATGTAAGTCAATGCAACGTCCTCAGAACTCATTGAGATAATGCTGAGTGTGTGTGTGTGTTTGAGTGTTGGGGGAGGAGGAGAAGGGGGGGGGGGGGGGGGTGGTATCCCGTAGGGTTAATTACATCTCTGTTCTCTGTCAGTGCAGCTCTCTCCTCCGCAATCTGAGTCCCTGCTGCAGGCTGACAGGCCGCACACACACACACACACACACACTAATATGGACCCACATTTTTGCAGACGCAGATATACTTTGCTCTCAAATATTGCAACACACAAGCAGAAATGTTCTGTCTGCTCCTTTTTGTCTTTCTGTCACAATTTCTCTCTCTGTCTCTCTCTCTCTCTCTCTCTCTCTCTCTCTCTCTCTCTCTCTCTCTCTCTCTCTCTCTCTCTCTCTCTCTCTCTCTCTCTTTCTGTCACACACACACACACACACACACACACACACAAACACATCACAGTCTGTCCCAGGAGAACGTGCGTTGTTCTGTGCAGAGTTAGACACGAGGAACCGGGCCCATACTCTTAATAGCTGTTAATTTTGCATAAATCATGCATAACATGACCCACATGTAAATCACTCATGTCAGCAGGATATCACATCCCAGCAGCTCCGTCTTCCTCTTCCTCTTCCTCTTCTTCTTCCTTTTCTTCTTCTTCTTCTTCTTCTCTGTAGGAAGCAGCAGCCGCTTCCCTCACCACAGTTTTGTCTTTTCCTCAACTTGAAAGTCAAAGAGATGCAACTTGACTCCAGTTTCATTTTTATCGCTAATATCCAGGTTTTGGAAATATAAAAAATGTATATTTTCAGGGTGGTGTAAATTGTTTAAAGGAATAAAGATAAATTGAATTACTTCCCGAGTTACACACTGGATGTTTAAATACATGATTTTGTCATGATTACGTTTTTTGACTTAACTACTTCACAAGTTGTGTTTCAAAAGAACTTTGTTGAACAACCTGAGAATGAGCTTGAACTTGTGTTGAACTGTTGGTTGAACTTCACTATTGCATTTTATTTGAGTCTTTTTGACTTTATAGTTGTTTCTCCAGATGATTGTATAAATACAATTTCAAAAGGTCAAAGGTCTAAATGGTCGACCTGCAGTAGATGCTTATGAAAAGACTTCTGTCCTTGCTCCACATAAATGTGCCTTTAAGGACATTTCCCTGTTCACACATCAGAGCAAATCTTTATATACTATTTCATTTTCTTATCATTTGACCAGAATAATCCCGGGAAAACAAAAACACAACAAAATGACGGCTTCACAATCGTAATTTCAAATGTTTTAGAGACGACTTTCCCTTCAACTTCAAAAGGCAGCGATCGGTTCACAGCCGCTGCTGAATCGTCTCGATTCCGTGTTCAGAGAGTTGATGAAACATCACTGGGCTCTTTAATGATGTGAAGATTCAGCCTTCAGTGAAGGAGCCTGCCTCACAAACAAGACGACAGGTCATGTAATCCTCCTGAGGAATCCCTGAATCTCCCGATGTCGGCTCCTTTGTGGCTGAATCCCACCGAGACGCCTTTATTAACCAGTTCTGCCTTAATTAGCTAATAGGATTGTTTTAACCATGATCCAAGAACTGAGGCGCCCACGGGAAGACAAACACCAACTCTGTGGAAGTGTGTGTGTGTGTGTGTGTGTGTGAGGCTGTGAGTGCAACTCAGTGTGCAGCTGCATGTGTGTGACTGAGTCTGTGAGGTGTGTGTGTGTGTGTGTGTGTCTGTGTGCATGAGTGCATAAATTGGGTGTGAATCGAATACTGCATGTGCGCCTGAGCTCCTGTTTGTGTAAGATTCTGTGTTTTGTGTGTGTGTGTGTGTGTGTCTGTGTGTGTGTGTGCGTGTGTGTGCGTGTGTTTGTGTGTGTGTGTGTGTGTGTGTGTGTGTGTGTGTGTGTGTGTGTGTGTGTGTGTGTGTCGCCACAGTCTCCTTCTCTGCCTTAATTAACGCGTCTTCCTGCAAGAGTATCTCCAAAATATGAAAGAATTTTACCTGATGATGCAAACGGCTGAAAACAGGGCCGGGCTGGCGCCTCCTCTCCTCACCTGACACGTTCTCTTCATGCGAGAGCGTTAATGTATGCCGCCGCTACATTTGTAGTTTCTACACTCGTGTATTTTAGTGGCACTGCAATAGCCAAAAGGCTTATTTTGCTGGAGGAAATATGTGTGTGTAAGCAAAATCCTTTGTACTGTGTGATGAAAAAGAGCAGGCTGGATCACAGCTTGGCAATGATGTTCTTTCTAGGCGGGCACGCGGTTACACATCCATGCACTCACACACACTCTCACAATCACAGTCACACACACACAATACCCACGCAGAGACACACATAAGCCTCAGTGAAGTCCAGGGAAAACCTTAGAAAGTGGGCAAGAGAAGAAAGATGAAGCAGAAGCAGAGGAAGTGACAAATGCAGAATTTAGCAGCAGCATTCTGGAACAACTCAGGAGAAGAATACATATATTTATTTATTTTATTTCTATAATGAAAAAAGTGTTAATTCTCCTGCGTCCTACCATTCAGTGTGTGTATCCGTGCATTAACGCAGGCGTACATTATGAAACCTCACCGTCCCAGAAGAGACATTTCACCCACAGACAAGGTTTGTATCAAATCAAACTCTTAATAAAAGCACATAATAAAAAAGGACAATAAAAACACCATAAACACACTTAACAAATCAGCTCAGCAGCCTCCATATGGACGAGCAGGAGTCGATAAGGCCGGACAGGGACCGTGTGGCTCAATACAGTGCAGTAAAAGATGGCAGCTCATGGCCAGGTCACGGTGAAGGGAACTTGAAATTGATTTGCCTCTCTGTCCCTCTGCTGCAGTGTGGGGCGTTCGCTTCTCCCAGGAGCCGGCGGACCAGTCGGTGGTGCTGGGAGAACGGGTGGTGCTGTCCTGCCTGGTCTTCAACTACAGCGGCATCGTCCAGTGGACCAAGGACGGCCTGGCGCTGGGCATCGGAGAGGGACTGAGAGGTGAGGGGGGGGGGGGGGGGGGGGGGGGGGCAGTAGAGGAAGATCCCAGCGGCTCCACCAAGCTGCAGGGATCAAAGTGAAGACGGGGGAATAACTCGGATATGGTTTCAGCTCCCAGTTCGACTATAAGAACCCTGACAAAAGCTATTATGGCTGAAATGTGCAATTTTTTTTTTCGACATTAAGGGAATGAACACTGTACAGAGAGGGGGAGTTAAGAGCCAAGAGGCGTGTGAGTGACAATCTGGGCAGAAATGAGTCCTGTATATCATGCTGAATTAGAGAAAATCCCTCACAGTGCTGACAAAGGCAGACACACATTCACATTTACATTTTAAGCCGTCACGCACGTCCAGAGTGACTCACTGCGAGTGCAACAGTACAACACGCTTCGTTTCAGAGATGCAGACAAAAAGTGAGATGACTCAACGGGTCGGAGACACAAACCACAGGAGACAGTTTCTCTTTTTTTTTTTTACGACACTTAGGAAATGGTCCGAAATGAAACAATTAAAAAGAAAAGGAGGCAGAGACATAAAAAATGTCCTTCACTGACCTCAGCTCCATTTTCCTTGAATACTTTCAAAACCGCAATTAGTGAGAGATGACGTTTTTATGACTGCAGCTGCCGATCGCTCTCCCTCTGCACCCGGGAGGAGTTTTGGCAAGAAATGAAGACGTGTCTCTGTCCCTCAAACCAGCGACTTCACGGGAGGATAATGAAATTAAATAATCCGTTAAGAGCCTCTTGTTGACGAAAAGAGTTCCATCACATTATTTCACCGCAAATTTGTGTAAACACGGACGACTGAAGTTGAATCATAATTTCATATTTTTACGTTATTTGAATCAAGGCAGGATCACTGATGCAAAAAATCCAAAATACATATTTGTCCAAACTCCTGTTCCACTTATGGGCAAAGCTTTTATTACCTGTATTAAACTCTATTTAAAAATTATCATGGATACATTGATGATAGATTAATAAAATGTCCTGAGATGTCTTTATCAAACCCTTACGACAACAGTTGTAATTGAGGTTTGATATTTTACTGTTTAGCCATAAACGTTATTAAAAACTAGAACGACACATTTATCTCAGTTCAATAAATCCTCATTTTTTTATGTGGATCTGCAGCAAATTTCACACACTCGTAAATATCCGACCCCGACTCGTGCCTAGCTTTGTTTTTCCATCAAGATCCAGGAATTATTCCCTCAGAGATCAATAAAAAAGTCATAAAAATGATCCACCTCCTGATCCAGATCTGCACCAGAGCTGAACTGGTTCTTATGGTCCAAACCTCATCCTTCCACCAAGTCCCACCATAAACCACATCCTTGGTTTTTGTATATTCCTGCAAAATATCAGTCAGACGGACGAAAGTATAAAACATAACCTTACTGAATATTACATGACATAACAATAAGTACATTAACTCATTTAAACGTTGTTCCTCTTCAGCCTATAAGTCCCATCTACCCTCACACTGTGAACTCATCCACATGAGACTACACACACACACACACACACACACTGTAGAGCACACACACACACACACACATCCACCCACACACACACCCACACACACACTGTACATGCTGTCACTCGAGTGGTAATCTGACATGTGATGTGAATCTTGTGTTCGACTCAATTAAATTCACAGGTTCAGAAAAGGTCGGCACATCTCTCCCCCTCTCTCTCTCTCTCTCTCTCTCTCTCTCTCTCTCTCTCTCTCTCTCTCTCTCTCCCCTCTCTCTCTCTCCCCTCTCTCTCTCTCCCCTCTCTGCCTCTCCTCCACTCGTCTTTCAGTGTTATCATGACATGTCACAGTTGGAGAATCACACGTGTGGATCATGAAATTAATAACCGGGTCTCTCTCTCTCTCTCTGGAAGAGAATTTCAAATCGTTGCTGTTTTTTCAGGAGCAGCCGGACGTCAACAGACAAAATGTCACAAAATGGCCTCTTCTCTTCTCATGTGTGTGTGTTTCAAACAGCTTCATCATCATCAAAGCTTGTGGCTTGTTGTGTTTCTCTCAAACCCTCTCGTGCTTTTCTTCTCCCCTCCTCTGCTTCCTGTCTTTAATTCTCTTTTTGTCTTCACAGCCTTTTGACAAACACACCAGCGTTCGAGAAGCACGTTGTTCCCTTTGTCCCTTCGTGCTTTTCAGCCGTCTGTCATCACCTCCTGTCTGTTCTTTATCCTCGGTTTGTCTGTGCTGCCGATCCCTCTGTCATCTCCTCACATCCCTCAATCTTTGGCTCCTCTTGTTTTTGTTTTTTTATTGTGAAGGGTTTTCTAAAATCCTTTCCAAATCCTCCGAGCCACCAGCCCACACGGCCGTGGCCGGTCGGAGTTGATTGGCCACATCTTCATCATCTCTTTCACCCTGGCAGTGGCTCCTACCGCTGACATTGACTTGACCAATGTGCTGATCTGTTCCACTTCACACGCGCCTCTGCGATATGGCTTTAATAAATTCCTGCAAGAGCCACTTACAGCTGAGTACAGTGAGCTCCTCGGCAGCTGAAATACGAGCCGCCTGCACCTCCAGGGCCAAATATCAAATTAGTTTCTTGTTTTTATTTGTAAACGTTGGGTCATATAGTCGATGTGTGTTTTTTTGTGGCGTTTTCTTTTTGTGCAGAACGAGACATTTTAATGACGGAGATCACCGACAATCAAATGTTCGGTAGCAGAACGATAAGGGATGCACAGAGGAGAGGATAATACCTGGTCAATACTTGCACCATCAAATATCATTAATGATTTTTATCCAGCGTTGTGTTACATGAAACGTGACGTGTAAGAGGTTGTTGTTATGCGCCCTGTCTGATTTCACACAGCTTAATGACAGAGTGGGCGTGCAGTGAATTTATACCTGCAGTTTGAACTCCCACACACATGCAGATGATCTGCGTTTATTCACTGGCAAAAAAAATTAAATAAATCAAAAACAGCTTCTCGACATCACGTAGAGAATCGCATTGTGCAAAATATGAAATGCATGTAGAGAAAATTCATTTTTAATAGGTGGTAATTGAACCAGCAACATACTGTACATGTGTGTCTTTGTTATGGGGATCCATCTATTCCCTACCTGCAGGCATCAGTGGTGGCAATGTTTTTGCTCCTCCTCCTCCTCCTCCTCCTCCTCCTCCTCCTCCTCCTTCCTCTCCTTCTCCCTGGGGTGCATTCACCTCTGTGGTTGCTATGCTGCGAAGTGGATGATGTAATATCCACTAATACTTTTGTCGCCCCCCCCCCCCCCTTCCCGACCCTCCATCCACGTCACCCCCCCCCCTCCTCCTTGCTCCTCTCCGAACCCCAGTTGCCTGCCTCTTGCCATCTGAATCCATGATGTCACATCAGGACTGGGCACGAAGGATCAATGAGCGCCCCCTAGTGGGACGTCACGCTCAATTATGTCTTTGTCTGAGAGGCAGCGGGTTCACACGGAGAGAGAAATGGTGGTTGTGTTGTAATTGGAATGACTTTGTGTTTGATTCTGGAGTCGTTGTGGCGCATGTGGCGATGCTTGATCAGTGTTTGTGCACAAACCCTTTCGGCTGTTTGTGTGAGACTTGTTCTGTTCTGCTGGTTTGTGTGTGCGTGTGTGTGTCTGTGCGCGTGTTCTCCTGAATTCGCACCATTCAATTGTGTTGTTGATATAAAAGGAGCAGCCCATGATCTCCTTATTAAAACTTTAGATATATGATCATGCACCATTCTCATGATCCATATCTCTGAATGGAGTCTGACTAACACCATCCAGGGTTTTGCAAGTAAACAGACAGACCTCCCACCTTCCTTGCGTGGTGTCCATCCATTGAGATACTGTTTCATTTCCTGATGTTTTGAGATATGCATCTTTAAGCTTTCTGCTGCAACCTCAATAATATAAAGGACGAATAGAAGATAAACACAGAAGAACAACCGGAGCTGTTCACTGCTGTTTATCAGAAACTAGTCCCTGTTCAGTGGGTTGTTAATTTATATGTTAAACTCGTTTCATAGTCCTCCTTCTTTGCTTTTCTAAGCCGCACGGCAGGCGTTGAATATTTTTTGGGGAAGCTAATGTTCCTACATTCACTTTAACAAAAGAAATATCACGATAGGTGAAAAATAGCTTCTGTTAAAAATGTGTTCCCTCCCCTGTGCATTTACATTTTCACCCTGGATAATAGTCGATGGAAAAAGAAAAGTTTTATTCCAAGTTTCTCGGTCTGGAACTCGTCGCTCAATCATTCTAAAATAAAGATATTATCCTCCGACTCAGGTCGTGTGGGAAGGCTTCACCATTACGATGACTCATGACTGTAACAGTAATATTCCTCCTGCTTCATGCCGGCGAGCGTTTCAACACAGCCGCTCATGTTTTCCACTTTTTTTACATTCCATTCCGAAGGTTCACTTCCCGATCTCAACGGGCGTCTCTGACCTGCAGATAAACCCCAGTGTGATGAACTGAAACAGAAACTCCTTCACAAACCAGCGCAGGTTACTTCATCTGTTTCTCTGTGTGTCTCCTGCAGCCTGGCCCCGGTACCGGGTGCTGCGGCAGCTGGACATCGGCCAGTACAACCTGGAGATCTCCAATGCCGGGCTGTCCGATGACTCCCTGTACGAGTGTCAGGCCACGGAGGCCGCGCTGCGCTCCAGGAGGGCAAAGCTCAACGTGCTCAGTGAGTGGACATTTACCTTTTTACTGGAACTTTAGATTTTCACTCAACAAAGGAACATTTCATTCTTAAAAACACTTTACGTTCCCTCTTGAAATCACATGATTGATATAGATGCATTATGTATTATTGCTTTTCAGCCCTGGATCAACTATTGACTATATTTGATGCATCAATCATGTTTTTATCCAGAATCCACGAAATGAGCTTTTCTTTTTCGAGTCAACAGCTTCTTTAAATTTCTATCAAACATATCAAGCCTCTAAATATGCCTAATTGTGATAGATCCATTTATTAATTAATTTTGAAATTGGTGAAATGTCAAACAAAATTGTTTAAACATTCAGAATCCAGATTAAAAAAGAAAGAAAGCAGATATATGTGAAATAAGAAATACTTCAGTATGTGTTTGCAGTACGTACACGTGTAGTGCAGAGGTTGAATCCAAGCTTGGATTTAAAGCTTTAACCAGGATTTAACCAGAAAGTGGAAACTGAACAAAAGTTCAACATCTAGTTTGACAACTCTTGATTCCACACGTCTGGTGGATGTGAAGAATTAAATGTGAAAGAGAAACAAGATTTTTAAAGTTAAAGGTCAAGGAATCAACATTATTTGCATTACAGGATGATCAAATAACAAGTATGTTCCGGTTGTGAACACATTTATTTGTATGCATGTGTGAACACTTGCATAAGACCTGTATCTGTCCTGCAGTCCCCCCCGAGGACCCGGTGGTGGACGGGTCCCCGGAGCTCCTGCTGATGGCTGGGACTCCGTTCAACCTGACCTGCGTGACCCGCGGGGCCAAGCCTGCAGCGCACATCCAGTGGACCAAGGATGGAGTCGCTGTGGAGGGAGCCCACCAGTCCACGGTGAGTCACACATGCAGATGATAGCAAACACACACACACACACACACACACAAACACACACACACACACACACATACAGGAAAAGAGTCATGCAACATAAAACAAACATAAAAGGCATAAAGTTTATTAGACTAAAATAAGATCTGCTCAGTCTCATTTTGTTTATGGTGGTGCCGGTTCTAATCTGCTCCTCGGTAACATCAGTCTGTTTATTCGTTAGTTCAAATGCTTTTTGCCGTTGGCACCGCGAAGGGGGAAAGTACTGTATGTTCACCACAGGACACCCAGCAGCCCTGGAGACCTGCGTTAGGGAATGTACAGTTGACACACACACACACACACACACACACACACACACACACACACACAAACACCCAGTCTGTGACTTTCTTGCTTCTCATTTAAAAGTAAACCTGAGGGGAAAAAGCTTATTGTGCCTTAAAACGAGACTTTAAGCATAAGGGACCCAATTAATCCAGTGTTTATTTTCAATGGTGGCAAGAAAGATCACAAACATCACTTTAACCTGCTGGTTTGAGACCGGCTCCGAGCCACAACGTGAGGAGGAAGACAACACCCTGCAAGGCTTTGTGTCAAACAAGATCCAAACAGTCACAGATCCAGGAACGCCTCCCCTTCACTTCCATTTGGACGAGGGGCGAATAAAACTGCTTTGCTACAGTTCTCCTCTTCCTCACCAACAACAACTCCAGCATCTTCCTCTCTTCCTCACATTTTCTCACATCCAGAAAAAACACTTGTCTACATGCTCCACGAAGGAGGAAGCCTTGAAGGACCATGTAGACCACGTTGGCTGAACCTAAATGAGACTGAGTCTGGTCTACAGAGGAAAGTTGCACCTCTCTCTTCTCTTGCTGCTGCTATTACCTCTTGACAAAATGTTTCTCCACCAAAACCCAATGAATCCTGGGATATGTTGGCCCAAGAAGGATCCACCTCTTGGAGGCGTTTGAAGGAGCTCTCTAAGTGGGACGGCCTCGTTGCTCCACAGCCTTCGAACGCAGCCTGTGAAGGACGCAGCTCCAGACCTGAGACACAACTCCAGACCTGAGACACTCACAGCTCCGGACCTGAGACACTCACAGCTCCGGACCTGAGAAACTCACAACTCCGGACCTGAGACACTCACAGCTCCGGACCTGAGACACAACTCCAGACCTGAGACACAACTCCAGACCTGAGACACTCACAGCTCCGGACCTGAGACACTCACAGCTCCGGACCTGAGACACTCACAGCTCCAGACCTGAGACACAACTCCAGACCTGAGACACTCACAGCTCCAGACCTGAGACACAACTCCAGACCTGAGACACTCACAGCTCCGGACCTGAGACACTCACATCTCCAGACCTGAGACACAACTCCAGACCTGAGACACTCACAGCTCCAGACCTGAGACACAACTCCAGACCTGAGACACTCACAGCTCCAGACCTGAGACACAACTCCAGACCTGAGACACTCACAGCTCCGGACCTGAGACACTCACAGCTCCGGACCTGAGACACAACTCCAGACCTGAGACACTCACAACTCCGGACCTGAGACACTCACAGCTCCGGACCTGAGACACTCACAGCTCCGGACCTGAGACACTCACAGCTCCGGACCTGAGACACTCACAGCTCCGGACCTGAGACACTCACAGCTCCGGACCTGAGACACTCACAGCTCCGGACCTGAGACACTCACAGCTCCGGACCTGAGACACTCACAGCTCCGGACCTGAGACACAACTCCAGACCTGAGACACTCACAGCTCCGGACCTGAGACACTCACAGTTCCAGCTCACAGCTTCACACGGGTTCAATCAGTGAGCAGCACCAAGGACAGGAACACAGAAATTGGAAAAGCAACAGAATGACACGTTGCACTTTATCAATCTAGAACCTGTAAATGTGAGTTGAAGGTAAAAACACTTCTCAGTCGCGAGAATGAAGTGTTTTGTGTTTTATTGAGTGAAAGGAAAAACTCAGCGAGCTCCACATACTTCATCACATTCCTGTAACAGATCTCCTTTGTGATGTCGTTCATTTAGCAGCAGCTTCACAACGTTGAGAACTTGAGGCTTTTTCTACATTTAAGAGGTTTTATACATTGAATAAAAGACTGGAGACTGAAGTTTGGATTGGAACCAGAAATACCTTCAGAGATACTTGAGTTTTCATTAGCTCTTAGCAGTGATTCCACTCAGATGCATCTCGTTGTTTATTCGCTGACAAAAAGGAAACGTGTAAAAAAGAAACGAGTCCGAATCCATCTGCAGACGTGTTGATCTCAATCAGATCTTTGTCAGATGAGTCGTGACCTGATTCAGCTGAACCAGTGTGGAGGCCTGACATCTTCATTCATGTGTTTTTCAATAGCCCTGCGTCTACACGTGTGTGTGTGTGTGCTTGCGTGTGTGCATGCATGTGTGTGTGTGTGTATCATCACACACTTTCCAATGAGCTTTTGATCAAACAGCTTGAACCTGAAGAAAGTAGAAGCAGCCATGGATACAGAAATAGACATCAGCTAGTTTCCACATTTAAAGATCGTGACACAACTTGAAGCACAAAGATCAAGACATAATTAACCTGCAGATACACACACACACACACACACACACATATATATATATATATATATACACAGAGGAAAGAGCTGCAGGTGAAACATATCACTGTGATATATTTTGCACTCTTTCCTCCCACATTCACACTCCTCACGCTCACGTATATACACTCTCCTACACACACACACACACACACACACACACACACACACATCCTCACACATATGTGCGTCTTTGCCTTCATACGCAGCAGCAAACAGTGACTCACACTCTCAAACACAGATGTTTTTTTACATCTCTTGCAGCCATCTCTATGCCATGCCCCCCCCCCCCCCCCCCCCGCCACACACACACACACACGCTCATACATATTACATGCTGCACTTATGTTACAGCTTTACTGACCACACATTCTCCACCACAGCGGACGCTCAACACACTTTCTCGACAGATTTTGTAGCTGCACTGCAAAACACCACATACCTCGTCAATCCAGGAGACGGGTTGTGGTCGTGACTTAATGTTCTTATTGTGCAGAATTCATTTTATTTAAATGATTTATCTTCGATGGCAGCAATTGAGGATTATTTCCCCCTAATTGTTTTCACCCGTAGATTATTTTCCAAATTAGAAAAGCATTAAATCGATGTAATTTCTCAAAATTGCTGAACAATGTTAATCCCAGAGGCCGAAAAGCTTCTTGTGTCCTAACAAATCAAGTTCATCAGATTTACAACAATATAATAATGAGACAAGCAGCGTAACATACAGCTGATTAGCTAATGGAACATTTCAGCGTCGCAGAATATAATGTATTCTGAGTTTATTTTTTATTTCCGTGAGCATTCGGCTCTGATTTGAAAATCAAACCCAACATCTATATAAAACTGATCTGCTTGCATTAATTAGAAAAAGCAATTTGCACAGTTTTATTTTCAGGACAGAACAAGAACATGAATTTTTTGTCTCCTGCATCTTTTTACTTTTGAATCTCCTTCCCTTCCAAAACTATATTCTCTTACACCCGTGTTGTTTATTCCACGTCTACCTCCACATTGTAATTTCTATTTCCATTTTCTGCTATTAAACATTTTTCCTGACTCTAAAAATAACTCTCCTATGTCTCTTCTTCTTTATTCCTCCGCGTCTTCTCCCATGATATTTCCTGTTCCTTCCTTTTTATATCCTTCCTCTCCGTCGTGCTCCTCCTCTTCTTCTTTGATCTTTTTTTCTACTGGCTTCCCTCCTTGATTCCTCTCCCCTCTGTTCTTTGTGGAGCAGGAGGTGCTGCCGGACAGGAAGAGGGTGACCACCAGGAGCTACCTGCCCCTCATGCCATCCGACACTGACAGCGGCAGCAACTTCACCTGCGTGGCCAGCAACCCGGCAGTGCCCATGGGCAAACGAGCCACCGTCGGCCTTAACGTCCACCGTATGTTTGAATCTTTCTCTCTGAGGATGTAAAGGTGCAGGTTATATATTAATTTAGCTGCCCGAGCACTTGTTGAATTATAAACATTAATTTACAGCCTTTATTTTTACCCCTCTCTACTTCAGTTGTTCCGAATCTGACTTGTGCTCAAATTTATTTTGAGGCCAATGTTTAAATAATTAAATTCTCGTCCCTGGAGAAATAACGATGAAGATGATTCGTGTATTTTTCTACCAAGTCTGTGGAGAAGAGCTTGGAACCAGATTTGACTGTGATATTTACAATTTGCGTGACTTATTAATGTGGCAAATCAGACCTCACGCTGCTTGTCAGTGGCCGTAATTCCCCTTTATTTGGAGTTGTCCATTGAATCAGCCTCTTCTTCTGTGCAGATCCACCCACGGTGACGCTGTCCATCGAGCCTCGCTCCGTCCTGGAGGGGGAGAGAGTCACCTTCACCTGCCAGGCCACGGCCAACCCTCCCATCATGGGCTTCAGGTAGGAACACGTGACCCCAACCCTGACCCAGGTTCTGTGACGTGTTGGTGTTGGAGCAGTGAGGCTGTTAAATGCTGTAACACGGTGGTTGTGAGGTCTGAGGCTCCAGCTCAGGGTCCCAGTGTGGGAGCACTGCCAGGCACGTAGCCACTGAGCCTATTGATGTGCATTAAAATGCCATCTAATGGCAGATGTGCAATGTGGTCTATAATATGGAGCAATATAGGATTTTGGCAGGAAACAGTATGAAGGGGAAATGGATAAAATTATTTCTTTAACTTGCATTTATTGAAGGTTTTGGCATCAAGGAACATTTCATGTCTTGTAATGGAAACCATCTTTGCTTTTGGTTTGTTCCTGCTGACGATCTGTGATGTCACTGTGGATGACCTGTCCCATGTGTGTTCTGCGTCAGGTGGGCTAAAGGGGGCGTGCTGCTGGACGGGGCCCGGGAGAGCGTGTTGGTCACCACAGCAGATCACTCCTTCTTCACCGAGCCCGTGTCCTGTCAGGTGTTCAACGCCGTGGGGAGCACCAACGTCAGCATCCTGGTGGACGTGCACTGTGAGTCCAGAGACAACTGACCCGAGATCTGTCTGAAGATCCACCGTTCACACTCGCCTTATGACGCAGTATTACATGTGTTGTGCAGAATATATTCGCAGTTTAGTTAAATTGATTTATATTCAGCAAAACAAATGACAAATGTTAAAGTTAAGAATTTAGTAAAGAAAACAAGTAAAGTGAGCTAACACATATTAACAGTGCATGTAATTCATCTGCAAGTGATAATATTTAATTGCAAAAATATTGAGAACCAGTTTTATTAGGTGTTTGTTTGGTTTAAATAGAATTAGAGACGAATGTCATGTTTTAAAGGACATTAAGGGGTAAATTTGATATATTGTGATTATACCATGAAACTCTTTTTTCCTGTGCAAACTCAGATTTGTAGCCAAGATGTGATCACTAAGTCTAACTAAGGGTTCTCTGTTGTCAGTTGGCCCCATTCTGGTGGTGGAGCCGCGGCCGGTGACAGTGGACGTGGACTCTGACGTGACCCTGAACTGTAAGTGGTCTGGAAACCCTCCTCTCACCCTCACCTGGACCAAGAAGGGCTCCAGCATGGTAAGATCAGAAAGAACAACCATTTGACCTTTAACCTTATCGCACCACACTGATGTCATTGCAATATCAAATACTTAAATGTATACTGGATGTTAGAGAAAGTGGTTTTCACATGGTGGAGTTAGAGAAACATTACTTTATGAATCACAGAGGAGGCATCCATCATGTCCAGACTTCTCTCCCTCATTGTTCCCTCATTGTTATTCACTTATTCAACCTGTCGTCTCCTTGAAAACCATTAAAATAATTGGAAAAGTTATCTGAAGAATCCATATTCCTATCACAGCTCGGCAATAAAACAATGTCAATGTTATTTTCATCAATTGCAATGAAACAAAAGTCAGATGTTAATCAACATATTGCTTTTGCGTTGTGTAAACACAGTGAGGAGGGATAACACACCTCTTACTTATGAAAAGGTTTTTTTCAATCTCTGCCTCTAAAGAAAATGTTAAACCCACAATCTTCTCAAAAAAATAGTCTTTATATTTAGGAAATAATAATGTGACATATATCGGGATATGAAGATATTATCTTTCACTGCCAAGCCCTCATTTCTATCATGTAAATTGAACCTGGCACAGTGATTCTCTACCTGTTCGGCTTCGCACACAAAACAAGTCATCTTTTTTTTTTTTCAAACGCAACAAAAGGTATTTCGTCAAATCCTCTAGAAAACCCACGATCCCAGCTCATATTAATGTCTCAGAGCCGGGCCTCATAAATGTTTGCTCAGCTGTGAAGCAGACGGTTAGTAGGAGACTCCGTCTTCATATCTTAAATCTTTAATTCATGTCTAACAAGTTAAGAAAAGCTCCAGGAAAAAAAGGGAAAAATCTAATGGAGCCTCGCTGAGTAAATCAACATGTTTTATGAATTAAATATGGATCTCCCTCCCTCTCTCTCTCTTATTAGCCTCTCCTCCTGTCTGTCTCTGCTCTCCACCTCCACACATCCACCTCCCTGCTCTTTAATCGTCCACGTCTTCCTGTGTCCAGGTGCTGAGCAACAACAACCAGCTGCATCTGAAGTCCGTGAGCCAGACGGACGCAGGTCAATACGTCTGCAAGGCCATCGTGCCCCGGATCGGAGTGGGAGAGACGGAGGTGACGCTCACCGTCAACGGTCAGTCTCCATTCACTCACACTCTGCAAACACACATGGAGCTGATCTGAGCACAGCAAACACCCTTCAGAATGTGGAGCAGGGATATCAGGACCAGCTTTGTTTCTGGGCCCCGCTCCTGTCTCTGTATCCCACTGACAGCTGAAGCCACTGAGCAGATAATAGAACTAAAATCTTGTTGACCCGGCTTTGTTCGTCCCAGCAGCTAATTTAAAACAGGCAGGACGCCCCCCCCCCCCGGGAGAGCAACAACAGCTTAATAAATCAAAACTGATTCACCAAGAACGCAATGATGAGAAGTTCAAATGCTCCTAAATCCTTTCTGCGGCTGACAAAGTTCCCGGTGGAACCAGGGAGGATGATTTTCACCAAGTGCTGAAAACCAACAGACGCCGACTGCCACAGTACGACCACTCGTCGGAAACCAGATTATTTTTATTGGTCCTCACGAGCGACTGCAAACCGCGTTGCATCGACTTTATGGAGCCGTTTATCCTCAATCAAAGACAAGTTACTGGATCCTGCGACGCATCAAATATGATAGATTCCTCCATTGTCCTGCCACGGATGCAAAGGTTTTTGATTTATGGATCAACATCAGATTTTTTTACCACAACACAATGAGCAGCAGCAACGCAAGTGGCAATATTAATCATGGGGCTGCAGTTAAAAACAGGAGCCAGTGCTTCGTCTCTGCCAGCCGCTTGTTATCTCAGGTTTTATTGTCAGAAGCCAGAGTGATTATGACGGGAGATGAGGAGAAGGATGAGTCCTCACAACACAGACTTCAACATTTACATTTACAATTAGAAACTATAGCTCCTTTTTCTACTGGTGCAAAACCATACTAACCAGAACATCTGGCTTCTGTCTGCAATGGGAACGGTTACAGTTGTCATTCACTCCCTGGTCAAAAGCAATAGATACAGGTTTCACTCAGCTGTGGGTCTGATCGGCAGAAACATGACACCTGAGTGAAAGTGCTGATTCAGCAATCCAGCGAGGTGAGAATGCAGTTTTCACATGATGCATCATGGGAAAATAAAACAGAGCGGGAAACTCCCCCCCTGGCATTTAAAGATATCCACATTTACCTGTCATGAGATAATAAGAGGTTCAATAGTCATCGTGTGGCTGTGGTTCAGGAGGTGGAGCGGGTCGTCCATTAACCTGAGGGTCAGTGGTTTGATGCCCGATTCCTCCAATCGACATTCCAAAGAGTTGTTGGGCAATTTACTGAACCCCCGAAAAGCTGTTCCACCATGGTGACTGTGAATGTGTGGAAGAAAAGTTCTATAAATAAATGCCGTCTGTTTATAGGGTCCTGAAATGAAAACTGACCAATCACAGCTCTTGGCCTCATCGTGGGTTTTCTTCGAAGCCCCCCCCCCCTTTGTGTAGCTGCATAGTTTTAAGTAGTGAATATAAATCATAACTTCTCGTCTGACGCGTGTCTCCGAACACGTCAATAAATCCAACCTGCCTCTCGTGAGAGTCAATCTTCAAATGGAACGTGCTCATTAAAACTGACTCTACGTCCATGGAGAAGAAAACCGGAGGAACTCAAAACTTCCACAGGTTTTTAATCCGACACATTCAGACTCTTCACTGTTCAGCGTGAATAACCGTGTAGCGCCCAGCTGGTTAACTGACCCTCCATCACGTGGACGTGTCCAGCAGATGAAGCTCCCTCCATCTTACGCCCCTGCAGCACATAAGAAGTGAACCTTTCTAAATGAAATATCTCTGTGTCTTCCTTTCCTCCCTCTCTCTGTGTGCCGAACGTCTCTCGGCCCCCTCGTGTCCTGTCTCACTCGCTCAGGTCCCCCCATCATCTCCAGTGATCCGGTGCAGTACTCTGTCAGGGGCGAGAGAGGAGAGATCAAGTGCTACATCGCCAGCACCCCGCCGCCCGATAAGATCGTAAGTCCAAACTCAGAGGCTGTGATTTGTTGTGAGAGGCGCTCGGGCCTGAATCCTGATCAGAGTGAGGACAGACGCATCGTGTCCTTGGGTTGTTTGTCTTTCTATTCATCTATACGTCAGTTTGTCCATCTGCTCAATGGGACTGTTCAAGTCATAACTCAAGACATGTGTTTATACCAGTTCATTACACAAAACATCTGATCTATCCTTCACGTAGCAGATCTTCACATTTGGTTTTATTTTGTCAGTCTTGTCTAACCTGATTTTAACCTTGTTTTTTAATTGTTCACATGTTTATTTATATTAACAATCTAATTATAATCATTATTATTATAAGTAGTAGTAGTAGTTGAGTATTATTAATAAGGATCAACTTATTCTTTTTTTAAATAAAAAGTCTAATTCACTGTGACGTCATATGTCATATTTATCTTATTGTTGCGAGATAGATCCAGTCGAAGTTAGTCTGAGGTCAAAGGTCAAGGTCACTGTGATCTTACACAATATATTTGTTGCATTTTGAATGCTGTCAGGACAAATGTTATCTTGAACTCAAAGGTTAAAGGTCATTTTTATGATTAATATATAATTAAATGCATAATTATGGACCAGAGGTCACAAGTGAACTCACCTGCGACATCGTAATATTCTACAAAAAACTCTTTATTCAATTCTCCGTAACTTCTGAACAGAAGGCCAGAGTCTCACCGTGTCTCCTGCAGGTTGACAGGCTCACGCTGGCAGACGACTGGGAGGCGGTTAATACCAGTCACTTTTCTCCGCCTGTGTAATATTCCAGACAATCGGTACAAGCGGCTTGTTCTCCAACTGCTTCGTGGGAACGACGTGTTCCCTGTCCGCGATGGAAAAAGTGTGACTCATCAAAAACAGCTGCTGCTGAAATGAAACAGGAGAGACACACAGTTCCCTGCACAGAATTCGGGGGAAATGGAGGGAAGGTGTTTGGATAGTCGAGTGTGAGCACTTTTCAAATATGAAGAGGGAGAAAAGGAATGAAACAGTGAAAAATTACATCAGTGCTCTCCGTCCTAACTCTCCGATATCTCCCATCATTCATTTTTTATTCAGTCGACATGTCTTTTATTCTTTCTGGGCTCCTCTAAGCCCATGAGCCATGTCACAGTTCATTTAGACGGTTGCGAGATGCGCTCATTCGCCTTTATCTCATCGCTTTGAACGATGGAGCAGCCTTAGGATGTAATTGTTGCAACAGGATTTCAACACAAGAAATCACCGGGGCCACGTGTGGAAGCCCCGGCTGCACATGTGAGTTCACACAGGACAATGAGACCAGGGTGAAAAAGGTCTCTGGTAAATAACTGGTATAGCTCGTTAATGTGACTGAGCCATTAACGGTTTTCTGTTAAGTATTTACAGTCGTTTGTTTTCCTCACAGACGCAGCGTGTTGTGTTTCTGACGAGTTCACGAACAGATTCTATTTGTGCATAGTTTAAGCTTAATGTGATAATTAATATACTGATGATAGCACAAATACATTGATATGTTTTTTGTCTTTTTAACGGAGCTGTAAGATTGCTGCAAGATGCATTTACGAGTAATTTTCAGCAGCGTTCCTCCACATTTTCTACAGAAAATCTAAATATGGCGTTAGAATAAATTGAAAGACAATATAATCACATTCGACTCGACACAAAACATTCTTTAAAACCACTGATATTAAGAGTTACGGTCACTGGGAGAGAGTCAGTGGAGCCTCCAGATCATTTTGATTTTAGTGTAAATTGAACCCAGCAGCTCAAACCTTTCCAATTCAGTGATCTCTTTCAAAGTGGTTTAACCATCTTTCTTTAAAAGAAAGCTTTCACGCAGATTGCCTTCCCGGCAAACTGTAATGGAATATCCCCCCCGAACGTGCCACAACTGCAGAACTGGGCTGTTTTGTTTTTTTTCCAATCCCTGCATTTTGCTGAAGTCGCTGAGTGCATCACTTGATAAAACTAGAGTTTAATGTGCAGTGTCGGTGCCGGGTATATGTTACAAAATAAGCAGTTTGAGTAAAAAAACCTTTAAAAAGGAGAAAAAATACCAGAATGCTCACGAATCACAAAAGGAGGCAGAAAAATGGAAATAAATTCAGTAATGACATTTGAGTTTGAAGGCTGGAGCGAGTGAGCGAAAGCGTGTGGGGGTGAGAATAGATTGAAATGAGAGCGGCAGAGAGATGGAGGGAGAGTAAAGTTCTGTACCTTTCAGCGTCAATTATCCAATTTTGCAGCGGCAACATGACAGAAATCAGAGCTTTTAGGAAGCTTCAGCTCTTTGCTGCACTGGCAGAGAGCTCGGAGCGTATAATGTGATACGACATTATAGTCTCGGCTTAATGCAGAGACACAAGGACTTATAAAATATGGAGTATGATTCTGTGCGTGTGTGTGTGGGCGCGTGCATGTGTGTGTGTGTTTGTGTGTGTTTCAAAGAGGCAACGGCAGATTGAGAAAGCAGCGAAAGCCGTACAGTGGTGGAGCGACAAAATGATTGTGAGGAATTGTGATAAAGAAAGAGAAACGGGAGGATTGTGAGACGCAGAATGTGGAGACGGAAAAACATGCATTCCACAACAGCGTCAATTATTGGAGTAGAAAATGAAAAGCAGAAGATTTCGGGGGTTTTCTCTTTTATTTCTTCTCCCTGAGGCTCGATCACATTTCTCATTTTCCGTTTGTTTTAAAAAGCAGGTTAAAAGGTACATCAGCCCAACATATGGGTCCATGTATATTTGATATCATCGTGTTCCATATTTGATAACCTCTGTGGTTAATAATTTTTTACATTTCAGTGACAGAATTTATGGATGACATTGCACTGAGGACAACTCTGTTAATTTCTGTTAAAACAAAAGCAAATCAACGATTTAAATAGTAAGATAATACAACTTTTCTGTTTTGAAGGATTTGACAAACCAGTTAATCCTCTTGTCCAATAGCTGAGCTCCCTTTCTCAGAATCATTTCATGAATTAGCTTCATTCTTTAGATGTAAAAATGGAAAAATAAGGATGAATATGTGTCCTTCTGTTGCTGGTGGATGTGAGATTTCTCAATTTGCATTCACATCACTTCTATGCTGATGACACAAAGTTATATGTTGAACGTGGAACTTCCAGAAACACTCATATCTGACGTCTGCCTTCAATCATCTTTGAAGTGAAGCCACAGTCAGACGCTTCCTGGTTTATGCAGATTATTTTAGTGTAATGCACATTTAGCTTGACTGACAAAGCTGATTTGAAATACACTAAAGAGTATTAACTAAAAAGTCCTGTTGGCTTGCTCTCTCGGACTCCTAGTGAAACAAAGAACTGAATTTAATATACTTCTTAATGTTTTATAAATGTAATAATAAGATGCTCACTGAGTCCCCACTGACTGGATCTTTATGTTAAGGTTTTCTCCACAACAGTATTAATAGTTATTTCAAAAGCAAAATAAACACATTCCAGTTTTAGTTGGATTTGAATAAGGCTAATAATATTATTCCTTTTTTAAGTCACAAGGACAACAACGAATATAGGATCTATTTCCTGCTGAGACTCACTTCCGTCTCGTTACCTTCTCTTAACACTGGCCGAACTAGTGTCTGTGTGATTGAGTCTGTATCCAGGTCTGTTGTGGTTTACACTCTTTAAGACGAGATAAAGTGAAATTAGCATTATTGAGCCCTGAGGGGAGATCGGAGGGTTGCAGCAGTAAAAGCAGAGTTTAGATATGAATCAAACAAATTACACATATCGGAGATCACATCTCCATCACACTAATACCGAGCTGCTATCAGCTTGAAGGACGTCCTGCTGCGTTTATCGGGAGGAGGTTTACAGACGCACCAGACGTTTCCTCTTAACATCTTAATGTCAAGCACACCTGCTTTATTTTGGAAACAGGTTTTTAAGATCAAACATGAAAGTGAGAGCCGAGTAGGAAATGTGCCCCAGTGGCCCATAACTATCGGCTCCTGCTTTTTAAAATGTAATTAAAGGAACAATAAGCAGTAGCTCCGCCTGACACGGGCGTGTTTACAGTCCCGTCCTCCCTTGTATCTGCTGGTCGATGATTAGAAGCTGATTAAAGACGTGTGTTCCAGGTCTGGGCGTGGAAGGAGAACGTGTGGGAGAAGGAGAAGGGCACCCTGATGGAGAGGTACACGGTGGAGCAGAGCAAACCTCCGTCTCAGGGCGGCGCTGTCCTCTCCACGCTCACCATCAACAACGTCATGGAGTCGGACTTCCACTCGCCGTACAACTGCACCGCCTGGAACGCGTTCGGACCCGGCACCATGATCATCACCCTGGAGGAGAAGGGTGAGAAAACACTGGGGAAATACATGAGTTTGTGGGTTTTGAATATATTACAATTAATGTGAATACAGCTGATTTTATACTTTCTTAACATAAAGCATAAATGAATCATGTACCTACTGTTAAGATATCGCAAATATGTTATGAGTTGTTCCTCCTCTTAAATTGATAATTAGTTAGACGGCAAAGAATCTAAATGATTTATACATTAGCTGCAGGTTTTCTTTATCAAACTTTAGGGCTTTAGTAAATCAAAGTTACCCTGGTGTTGTTGAGCAGGCTCATGATTTGTTAGATCTCATATTGTTTTGCATTATGTTTGCTTTCCTGTCAGAAAAGCTTTTCTGTGCTCAGAGACAAATGACAATCATAAAACCTGTTGATTAATAATTCATAATGCAAAGACTCACAATATGTGTTGATCTTTCCGCGCAGTTACAGACATCGCTGCTGTGATGGTCGTCCATGAGAGCTCAGCCTTTTGGGCCAGAGGGGAAAAATGTGTTGATGTTTCACATTTGAAATTTTGGCAGCGACGCTAAATCTCCTCCAGCTCAGTGAAAACATTCACTTACAAAACACAAGGAGCACAGAGGTGACTTAAGAAGAGCGACCGTATAGAATGCTCAGGTTAAATAACTATTATAGAAAAGGTTATTAGGAAATACATACAATTTTATTTTGTTAAGCCCCTACCACGTGGAGTCTGACCACTAGTGGCACTACAGAGCAATGTTTTTATAGAATCACTCTTTTTTCATAAAAAAATGTGTACTCTGTGTTGTACAAGGACACTAGAATCCACTTGTATGTATATTGTGTGTTCTAGTCTCAACTAGGACACAGGTGATGCAATGCACTACCCTGCCTGCAGGTCCACACAGGGGCGGATCCAGGGGTGGTACTGGCACTGATACTAACAATACATATAGATATATACACAATGTGCTTGAACAAGGAACCATTATTTAAATATGTACAATAATGTGTCGCCATAGAACTAACAGTAAATTGAATCAGGAATTGTGTGCCGGACATATAATTGGCCCCTCTCTTTGAATTGTAGCCCCCTGATGGCCCCTGATGTAGAAAAATCCTTCATCCGCCCCTGGGTTTTTACATTTTGTAGCAGTCATGGGCCAAGAACTGTAGCAACATCCCAAACAAATGGATTTAAAACATCTCTATATATATATATTAAAAAGTATTATATATTTTTAACATCAACTTGGACTTTTAAACTCACAGGATTCGAACCATGAACCTTCTCAAAATTCCAAACGTTTGTTAGGGCACATAAAGGCCTTTTTATTGTGAAACACAGAATGTAAGAAAAACTGTGTGTGTCTGCACCGACAACTCTGCAGTGTTCATGTCACCGGAGGAGACGCTGCGCTCTCACTGTTCAAACTGAAGTGCCCCTGAGCAAGACTATTAGGTGTCATCTGGGGGACAAACAACAGGCAGCGTTGTAAGTCCATTCAGGACGGTTCTGCATCTTATTGCCAGGGCTTGGTTTTGTCACATTACGCAGAGAAAATGATTTTGTTCATGCTCTGTCAGTTGTAACTGACTCTTATTCTTTCAGCTGTCAGATTTCACCGGCCTCAGAGGATCCCCCGAAATACCTTTAAGAGAGAGAGAGAGAGAGAGAGAGAGAGAGAGAGAGAGAGAGAGAGAGAGAGAGAGCTTGGATTTGTCCTCATGCATTCCAACTGTGTTTTTAGCCCTTATCAGACGTGCAGACATGATTTATCAACACAACCAGGCCTCACAGATTCAATATTAAGCTCGGGCACAACAGGATTTATGCTTGAACGACACCCGAGCAGGTTTGTGTAACAATGCGCCGGCAGCTGTCCCTCAACCTGAAACCTTCTTTCTGCCTGTGTTTGTTTCAGATATTGTTCCAGTGGGAATTATCGCCGTCAGTACCGTGGGCTCCTCCATTCTGCTGCTTATGTTTCTACTGGCACTCGCCTTCTTCCTCTACCGCCAACGCAAAGGCAGTGAGTGCACGATGTGGTTCTTCAATGTGTGTGTGTGTGTGTGTGTGTGTGTGTGTACACGCTCACACACTCTCACTGTGTGTCTGTCACTCTTCTCTTTCATCCACTCTCTGTCATTCTGCCTTTCCTTGGAGAAAGGAACATATGTCAGCCGTATAGCATTTTATTCAAATGAGATTAATGAATATTCATATAATAAAGTCTTTAAACGCCTACAATATGTTTTTATATCACTGTTACGGAATTGTGCAATTATTTTCTTAAATAAATCGCTTTTCATATGCGGACGAGATAAAATACACAACAACGGAGCAGAAAACAGCAGCATTTAAAGGTGGAGTGTTTAAATTATGAATTCCTATATGTTATTTCCACAGCCTGCGGCAAACCAATTAGTGTTTATCATCCCAAACCACACTCGCACACAAGCCCGAGCGCCTCAGAACAAGTGGTGTCTTCAAGTTGTTTCATTTTTCAGCCGCTCCGTCGCAAATAAAGAGTTTGAAAGACAATGAAGGTGACGGGCACATTCCCCAGAGGGATTTTCTGGGGATAAGAGTATATTTTCTGGTTTAGAGCTGATAACACCGCGGCAGAAAAGATATTGTTTGGGAATTGAAACTCAAACAAACATCGCGGCGGCTCCAGATAAGCAGTCTCTCGTTTGACGGCTATGATGCAGCTCAAGACTTCGCAGATTGAAATCTTTGCTTTTGAGGTTTCTGTGGAGGAGAGTCGCTCATGTTGACAAGCGTCGACTGCTCTGTGTGAAGGATGTGTGAATTAAACTCAACAATGTGATGTTTATCGTAGAAAAAGAACCTGAAATGCGCCTTTTTGGTCTTTCTGTGACTCGGATTTTCAGTTTTATTGTTGCAGAAAAACAAAAAGAGACACGTCCATTTCAAACGCCCCCAGATTTCCAGTGGTTCTGCTTCATTTTGTCTGTTTCATCCGTGTCCGTCAGCTTCCAGATGACGAATCAAGGCTAAAAATGAACGTTGAGCCATATGCAGTTTTTTTTTTTTTTTTGGTCTGGCATCAGTTTTCAGGAAGATTAAACATTCACACTCATGTGAAACTTCCACTACGAGTCACATTAGTCAGAAATTTTGAAAATCCCATAAATGTTGCTCTCATATTAACAGTATTATCACAATAACGTAAAGACAATTCATAGTCTTTTCATTTACCAAAGATCTCTGTGAAAATCTCCATCTTCCTCCTCATCTTCAAACCTCAGGGAGACGGAATGAGCCGTTCTCCATCCTTTAAAATTCAACCCACCACCTCCCTCTGCTTTCTGTGGCTGCAGCATATCAAATTGTTTTAATGCTCCATTAACAACTGAGATAAATTAAGACAAACAAGGCAAATAATGGCTCCGACAAGTCAGACAAAAAAACAGCATAAAACAGAACGAGTAGTTGTTACTGTGTATTTTCTGGTTTTCTTCTTTTCCCGTTTTAACCAGACTGTTGAATACATCAATAATTTATTTCCACGTTGACTCAGAATTTGACTGGAGGTTGTGTATTTTTTTGTGTGTTCCAGGTCGCCGGGGTGTCACCCTGGGTAAACCAGACATCAAGGTGGAGACAGTCAACAAAGAGACCCACAGCCTGGAGGAGGAGGCGGCCAACGTCTCCACAGCAACCCGGATGGTCAAGGCCATGTACTCCGTGAGTAGATCCCCCCCCCCCCCACCCACCCCCACCCCCCCATCTGAGTCACCGGGGGCCATGGAGAGGAGACGTACGGGTCAATGGCCTTAAATGTGCAGCCACACTGACACAAAGGGCAACATGGCAGGGGAGGCGACTACGCACACTCCTGCACGAAGCAAACGCACAAACAGCGGATCCACACACGTCAACAATATACATAAAAACACACAAAAACAAAGTGAGCATTTTTTTAAAAGCTCGGCCCAAAACCTTTTCTTTTGTTTCTGCCCTCTGAGCGTTTCTCTTCTTCCAATCTCTTGGGATGAAAAACCTGATACTCTCTTTTCCTCTCCCCTCCCTCTCTTCCTTCCTCTTTCCTTTCTCACCCTCCCTCTTTTTTCCGTGTGTGTGTTTCGTTGTTTGACGGTTTAGTTTCTGCCCTCTGTTTCCCTCTCTCCCTCCACTCAGCCGTTCAAAGACGACATGGACCTGAAGCAGGAAGTGCGGAGCGAGAGCGACACCCGGGAGGAGTACGAGCTCAAGGTGAGGCGCAGGGTTTAGCATTTTGACATAGGTTGTTTTATTTGAGGTTATTTCCCGCATGGTGCACAGGTTTATCACATGTCATGAACTATGTGGTCATATCTATCATTTGTCCTGATTACCAGTTGCAGTTTTTCCTCAGGTTCGGTGTTTGCACTGGAGGTAAAGCTTTGCATTCATGAACATATATTTGTTGTAGGTCAGCATTTGATCGATCCCTCATTTATTTAGTTATTTTTTCACTTTTCAGATGTTGTAAAATCGTCTAAAAGTCTCAAAAGCATCGATAGATTGTTGTGGGGAACAATGAAACAATGAAATCCCCAGTCCAGCTGACAGTGTTTCTTTACGATGGAAACCATTACAGATGTTAACGGTCAAGGACACCTCACATGAATCCAAGCTAGCATAGAATAGATGTGTCTCGGTAACTCTCGCTCTTCTCTGTGATCACAGGATCCAACCAACGGCTACTACAACGTCCGAGCCACCACCCACGATGAGGCGCGCCCCCAGTCCCGGGCCATCCACTACCAGGGAGAGTTCCGACCCCCGAACCCAAACAGCGGGCCAGCCGGGGCCTCGCCCGGCGGACCCTCGGCCACCCCCGGCGGTGCAGTCCCCCCCAGCGGCGTGCCAGGCTCAAGGACAGGCTGCTATGACCCCCGCCCGCCTTCCAGGATGTCCCACGCCAGCTACGCCCAGTTCAACACGTTCTCCAGGCCGCAGCCGAGCCAGCAAGCGCCGCCCAACCCGACTCTTCAATCGCCCGGGGATTACCCGGGAGACTGCGGCATGCTGGAGAGCACAACCCAGATGGCCTACGACAACTACGGATACCCCTCCCAGTATCCCAGCTACCGCATGGGCTTTGCTCCGCCCATAGAGGAAGGGCCATCCTATGAGATGTATGCAACAGGACAAGGGACCGGGCCAGGGCCAGGACCAGGGCCAGGACCAGGACCAGGACTAGGACCAGGACCAGGACTAGGACCAGGACCAGGACATGGGCCAGGACCCGGCCAAGGACAAGGACCAGGTCCAGGACCCGGACCAGGACAACAAAGTCCTGAAACAGGGCTAGGGAATTACGGAAGCTCCACCCGCTTCTCATACTCGTCTCCACCTTCTGACTATTCCCAGAGACACACACAGCGGATGCAGACTCATGTGTGAGAACACACACATACACACACACACACACACACACACTTTTGACTGGCTTTTTGCATCAGCAGCACTTATACCACATGAAGAAACTTTGAAACAAAAACAAAACATTCAAGAATCTGGTGCATGGAAGTCAAGTTAATTTTCAAAAACCTAAAACAACACAACATTTCACAGCAGCATCGCATACACAATAGGTAGCAGCAATACAACACGTGCAAAGCAACAGTCACACACAATCGCGCAGCCCTTCTGTTGCATGCTTCGACACGAGCAACAGACACAATCATGAGCAAAGAGATGAAGAGAGGAGCGAGCACTTTGAGGACCGGACAAAAAGAGGAGCAGCGTAAAAAAAAGAAACTTCTCCTCCTCCTCGTTTCTCCTCTTCGACGTCTCCCTGCATCACCTCCTCCCCCCCCCCCCCCCCCCCGTCTCTGTAAATAAGCTCAACTTCACATTCAGAAGTCATCACCTTGTACAAAACCCTAAACAGTGGGATGCAGCAAACCTCCCTGTAATCCACACGATTTGCATTTTCTGACTTTTGCAAAAAAACACACACACACACACAAACACACACACACACACAGAGATCTTTAAAGACTCATTTGTTTCTATACATTGCAGCAACGAGGCAGCTTGGACTATAACCACATCTGGCACTTTGTGATCCCCTCTCCTCACTATAACCTACCCAGTGGCCATTTTTGTACGAGCTCTACCTTGATTTGAGCGGGACAAAGCTTCCTGAGGCGGCGCAGTGAGCGACCGGAGTGCCAATGCTTACGTGCCAACACACACACAGACCTTTATCGAGGTGTGTCTCCTCTTTTTGAAAAGTGTACGTGACGAGATGCTCCGGACGCCTCATCGGAGAGGAGAGGAGAGGTAGCAAGCGTCTCTGGAAACTCCTTCTCCTCCTCATCTCTCACTTTTATCTTCATGATGCATTTCTCTTCTTCACATTTCACTCAAGGTCGAAGCCGTAAACTGTATTTGTGAAGCGAAGTGTGGCGGGAGTGCGTTTCTTTTTGTTTTCAGCATTCGATGAATCTCTGCATTTTGTACAGAAAAGATACCTCCCCTGTTCTCAAGTGTCAAAAAAAAAAGTATTTGTTTCTCTCACTTGCACAGTAGAATAGATTTGTTTTCCATATTTATACCAGAAACGCGAGTGGAAAGAAATGGCATTACATTTTATAGTATTTTTATAAGGAGTTGTGGACCAAAGGTTCCGAGTTATTGGGTGACACTCGCTTTGTGACGTGGCGACGTGATCGTTCCTGGAAACGTTTTGAGTTTCTTTAAAAAGAGATGGATGGTATTTTTCAAGCGGATGCTGTAGATTTAAATTAGAAATAAAAAAATGAAGAGATTCATTCCAAATTGGTTGAAATCTCTTCAGGGGGATTTCTCTGTTTGGTGTGAAGCTCTTCCTTCGACTTCCGGTCTTGTGACTGGACTGCCTTTTTGTAAACGTCGACGACATTCAAAGCGATGGATGGAGAAGAAGCTGCTGCTCACTTTGAGCCGGCTGCAAACTTTGTAAGCGATGAGAAGGTCCACGTGTAGTTTAACATATCAAACTGAAGGTACAGAGAAGTCCTGGAGCTCCGATGGTACTTTGTACATTTATCTGTAAGTACTCTGGATCCCTCACTGGAACGGAAACTTTGGTATTGTACGTCTGAGCTTTTTACCCATTTCGTTGTGTCAGCCTTGTTGTGTGTGTGTGTGTGTGTGTGTGTGTGTGTGTGTGTGTGACTGCGGCTTTTGACCACACAGCTCGTGATCATCTGTGTTTAAATATATATATACTTTTTGCTCTAACGTCAAATGATGCAGCGATTAAACAAATCCAGCATTCGAGTAAATCTCTGCGGCACCGTTACACAAATGTCACGTTCGTCTGCTTTGTCTCCAAACGCACAAGAAGGACAAAAAGGCTTTTTAAAGGCTGAACAATGTGGATTATTATCTGCGCAGCGAGTACAACTGCAAAGTTTGAATAATCAGCTGAAAGAGGATTGTGTGGCTGATACAAAACGTTATATTAAGTAAGACTTGCTGAAAACGGCGTGTTATAACTTCCTCACGTTGGTGTTCAGACATTTAATTTGAGCTGTAGAGATTTTCTATTCAAGTGCAAACTAATTTTCTTGTCACAACAGTGCACTAGAAAATCCCTTTTGGCCTGATTCATGTACAAATTCTGTATTTCACCTCATCAGGAAATTATTCGACTTCTTCTGACTTGCTTAATATTTGACTTTCTCTGTAACTGAGATTAAATTCTACATCTTTCCTTTTTAAACTTCTGCTGGCGACCACGAGGAAACTCCTTCAACATTTTGTCTCTACCTTCTCCTGAGGTTACATCTGTTTTATCCCACAGACAAAGTTAAGAGACAGAGACTCAACCCACTTAGTATCTGCACCAGGTTATTCAGCATTTAAAAATGATGGATGGCGCTTTGCAAAAGATCAGAGGCCACAAGGGTGAAGCCAGGAATCTCAGCACCTCCATCACCTACTCATTGAGTCCTAATACTTATAAGCCGCCCTATCAAACCTTCCCAGATACAGTATATTATGGTAATTTTCTGCAAAAGGGCAGTAAAACTCATATTTATTGCCCCTATTTTGAATAAACACTCTGAGAAAGGAAATCATCTCTGATTAGAATATCAGATCGAACCTTGTAGCTTCAAGGTCACGATATAAAACCACTACTGCAGTTATGGAGAGAAGAATGGCAGATGGAGCACCCTTTTAAATTTATATGGTTATCACAGCCTTGGTACTGCATACTATTACCTCTTTACAACCTTTTTACAGAGTTGTAGCGGCACCGTCGCCTCTTCTGCATCCGACTCACAATGTCGTCATGACCTTGTGTGGAAGGAGATGACACCGAGGAGCCAGCGCGGCCGGCAGACACACAACGGGGTCATCCAGGTTCCTCGTCGTTACCTTTTAACCAATCGTGGTCTGTTGGCGGTGTGGAGATATGAATCTATTAAATACACCTCCGATGCCACAAGTGCTAAATGGATGTTTGGATTCGGTTCTGCGATGAAAAGCAAGAGGTGTTGTCTCCTCCTCTTCCTCACATGCACCTCTCTGTGCGCTGTGCGATGACTCTTTGCTCTCTGCTCTCTCCCGCGTCACGTTAATCGCCACCTACCTGCTTCCAGATTTAGAGGTTGATCCTCTGAAAGGAATCACAGCAAAGCGTCTCTCGCTGCTTTCTTCCAAATTCCCTCTAAGAGCAATCCAGCTTGTGTACACGTGTGTGTATGTTGTGTAGCTTCACTAACTCATAACATCCATCCTCCGTGTTCCCTACTTCACGATCTCCTCTCTTCTTATGGAAATCTTGTTTTCTCGGTATTACCTTGTGGTGTTTCATCACCGGGGGAAGAAACTTTTATTCACAGTATTTTATTTTTTGTTGGAAGCATCGGATGGGGAGGGGGAAGAGAGTGGACGTGTGCGTCTGTGGCCGAAATGACTCAACGCCCAACCAGGCCACAGCAAATAGCTCAAATCTTGTCTCAACTAGGCCAACCCAGGCTAGAACCAGGCCAGACCCACAGCTAACTGCTCTGATGCATGCTGTGCTGTGCCGTGCCGTCCCCGGCCAACAGTGACTCGCGTGGCTCGGTGTCAACTCTCACCTTTTGGAGTTTTCGGTGCCAAAAGACTTTGCAAAGAAAAAGAAAATGTACTGAGCAAACAAACAAATGCAGCAGCCATATGTGTTTATTGAGTGTGTGGGTGTGTGTGTGTGTGTGTGTGTCAAGTTTTGTGTTTCCTCCCATGCACATGCTGTGTATGCATCCATCTGTGAACATGCATGTGTGTTGTTGTACATGTGTTGGCAGCATGTAACCCCAGTGTGTTTTCATACCAGTATTGATACGTTGGGATCACTGGTCTGTAGAAACTGGGGTTTGACTGATGTTTCCAGAATTCAAACAGATCCACCAGTCGCTCGGTGGCCTGCTGGTATGATGGAGGCTCCTCCGGACCACAGGGACTGATAAGTGTTCTGAAATACACCGACATTAGATTTCCTTTTGTTCGTTCATTTAAGAGGACAATCGTCAAAATGGTATTCACAATCAAATCAGATTAACATCTCCTGGATAATGAAGTTAAACTGAAGAATACAACCAAACATATTGAACTTGATCTCATATCGTTCATATCGGAAGAACATGAATCCGATAATGTCTCTGAAAGGCTGAAATTGGCAAATCTTTATCTCCCAATCCATAACTTAATCGGGCTCCATCCATCTTTTAACTGACTCTTTGGAAGTATTTCAACATCTTTCACTGAACCCCCCCCCCCCAAACGTACCAAACATCACTATCAGCGGTCGGGCATCGGTCAAACCCTGGTGGACAGCAGCTGATCAGAGTGAAGGAGACATCTTGTGGCCTTAGGACAGGAGGAAGCAGCTCGTCCCTCGTCCTGCTGCAGAGACACGTCCCGCTCACTGAAGCAGCAGCAGCTGCAGCGAACAGGATTTAATCCTCGTTGTGCTCGGCATCGAGACAATGATCAGACGGAGGAGGAGTTGTGTTGCACTGAACACACGTGTGTAGTGGACGTGTGCGTGGCAGCGGGACAGTTTGTGTGTGTTCAAATAAGCGTTTTGGGCTTTTCTCCGTGCTCCGGTTCCTTTTTTTTTGTTTATATCCCTATATATTGTTCACGTGTGTATCATATTTAGTTTGACTACTTGTTTATTCATGGCAACAAATGAAAAACAAACAATATTATTGATTTTTTGTTTTATTTTCATGTTTTTCTGTTGTTGTTTTTTCTTCAAATTCTATGTAATTATTTTTCCACCGTATTACAGAAAATAAAAGAAGACATGGCTTTCATAAAAACAGCTCAATATTTATATCAGTTTTCTTTGTCTTTATTATATGTATTATTTTTTTTATAGATGGTGCTTCAGGATGAGACTTTACTTTCAGTTTGTGTTTCTAACACGTTGTCACTGATTCAGGTCAAACTGTGAATGAATGTACCTGAACAGTTGTTGTGACAGTTTCTCAAGTCGAGCAGCCTGAGGTGGGTAAGTGTGTGTCTGTGCTCGCCACACACACACACAGACACACACAAACACACACACAGAAGGTCAGAGTATGTCATCTCATCTCATCTCATCTCATCTTCTCTCATCTCATCCTTTTTCTCCTTCTTTTCTTTTCCATTTTCCATTCCTATCTTTTTTGAATTTCTCTCTGAATCATTCTCCTTCATTTCATGTTTTCCTCTCCTCTCCTCTTTTCTCATTGTTCACCTGTTCTTCCTCTTTTTCCATCCTTTCATCTGTCGAACTTCTTCCATTTTGTTTACACTTCCTTCACACTTCTCTTCAGTGTCTTATTTCCTCTTTCCTCGCTTCATGTCCTCAGTCGTTCTTTTCTCTCTCACTTCATCCTCCCTTCCTCTTTCACTTGTTTAAGAACGTTCACACTTTCCACTCATTCATTGTTTCACCTCCTCTCTCTCTCCCTCAGTCTCTCTCTCATCGACAGCTTGTACTTCATTTTCTCTCTTTATTTCATCTTTTCTGTCCCTTGTTCTTCGGTCTCTGCTCGTCTTCTTTCCCTTTTTGCTCTTCCTCAAATCCTTTCATCAGTCCCCCTCCCGTCTCTCTGACGTCCTCTCCTCTCTCACGCACCTCCCTCCTTCATCCTTTTCATTCGTTCAAACGTGTCAACGTTTTCCTCCTCTCCTCTCTCCTCTTATCCTCTCACGTCTCCTAACTCTTCCTGTCACTTTGTCCTACTCCCCCCTCCGTGTTTTTCACCCCTTCTCTCCATCCGGTCCTCTTATTTTGATACATCTTCTTCTTCATCTCTTTGTCCTTCTCCTCCTCTCTTTCCTCTTCTCTTTCTTTCACTTTTCCTCCGTCATCCTTAAACCTCCCTCACCTCTTCCCCTCCTCTCCCTCCCTCTTTTATGTCGTCCTGTGTCTATTTATCCTCGTCTCTCCGATCTCCCCCTTTCTTTCTCTCATCCCTTCCATGCTTCTATTTTTAAAGTGTTCTCCTCTTTTGCCTCCTCTCATCCCTCCATCTTCTTCTTTCCTCTTCCATTTGCATTTCTGTGACTCTTCTTTCATCCCCTCTTCTCACCTCTTCTCTGAAATCTAAAGCCTCCTCTTCCCTTTGCACTTGTTTGCCTCTCTTCCCCATCATTTCACTCTGCCTCTCCTTCTTCTCCTTCCTGACTCCTCCTTTAACGTCCTCTTCACCTCATAAAGATTAAAGTAAGTTATAGTCTTGTCCTCTCCCCAATTCTCTTTTCATTCACTTTATCTCTTCCCATCTTCCTCTCTTGCCCTCCTTCTCTCCTCTGCTCTTCTTTTCTCATCTCTTTCTTTCTTGCTCCTCCTGTCATGTCTCCTACTGACATTTCTCTCCTCTTTCTTCTCCTCTTCTCTCCTGTCGCTTCCCTCCAATCTCTCTTTTCTCCTCCGTCCTTCTTCCAGTTTATGCAGCAGCTCTTCAACTCTCTCCTCTTCTCTCATATCTCCTCTTCCTCCTTCTCTCCTCTTCTTCTCCATGACGCTCGCACCTCTCCAACCTACTTTCCTTCTCTCTTTTCCTCTCATTTCCTCCATCGCTCTTCTTTCCTTGAATACTTCTCAGTCCGTCTCTCCCCTCTGCTACCTTTGTCTCTCCACTCCTGTGTCTCATGTCCCTCCTCGGTCCTCCTCTCCTGAATGACCTGGAGAAAGGGATGCAGGGTTCAGAAAAAAACATTTTTAAACGGAAAGAAAGACTTGACAACAATGGCCGAGGATGAAAATAGGATGAAGAAAGACAAGGACAAAAGACAGAGAGTGTTGGAGCCAATCGTCTTTACAGTGATTATCGTCTCCTGCTGCTCTCATGGAGGAATAATGTCTGGAATAACCTTCAGTGCTCCCCCCCCCCCCCCCCCCCCCCCCTCCTCTCCCACCTCCACCACTTCCATCTTATCCCCCTCTTTCCCAGCTGAAGTGGCCGTCACATGGATTACGGGCCCTCTCATGCTCGGCCACCGCACTCATTGGCCCCGGATATATTATCATATTAGTGGAGAATGATGTAATCCATTTCAAGACATTTGTCCTTCGCACACCCTCTGTCCCTCCGCAGATGATGTCACCGGCTGCTGAGGCAGAGAAGTTGTGAGGATGGTTGTGGGGTTTTATGGGGTTTTTCCAGCTCGACGCTGCCGCCATCTAGTGGTGGTGGTGGTGTTGGTGGTGGTGGTGTTGGTGGGGGGGGCCAGTACTGAGTGATGAGTGGGAGTAAATTAGGGCGGAGGCAATTATTTATTACAGAAGCAGAGGATAATGTGACTCATAATGGATGTCCTTGGTGTGACTGCACTGACGTGGTGTGTCGGGTCAGGGACGGACGAGAGGAGACAGACACTGTGGATACGAGCAGATTACAAACCAGTATCAGCAGAGAACAAACCATCATCAAGTCCCCCACAGGCCCAATGGTTTCCTTACATTCAATCAGGCTGCAGCAAATTCCACACACTCACAGATAGCAGGGCCCTTTAATGTGTTGAGGTTGTTTTGAAAATATGATCCATCATTTATTTTCTGAGAAGTCAAAGAAAAGGTGGAATAACATCCTGTCTCCTGATTGAATAAAGCGATTAAACCGGATCCACACCAAGATTGAATGGGTACAATACGGATTCAAATCGGATCCTTCCTCCAGATTCTGTGGCAATAATCAATATCTTTTATTTATTGTATCTTGACCAGTTTCATATTTCATAGATTTACAATTGGACAAATATTCATGAGAGAATCCATGAGAAAATTAAAGAAACCCAGAACCTGACAACAAATACAAGACTAAAAAGCAAAGGTTCAAAATCCTCAATTAAACAAAATAATCAACAGATTTAGATCAACCTGTAACGTGTGATCAAATCATGTAGCTTCTGTTTATCCACGTCATAGATCAAATGGACTATGTGATGATATAGGTGAGGCAGTTTTATTAAAATTGCACATTTAACACACAGGTAGATTCAATGTTTAATTGACGATAGAGACACGTCTACTCTTTATTCAAAATCTTCTGACAATTATCAAAAAGTGGGGGAAAAGAAAATCAACCATAATGCTTTATCTCATATGTATCGTACAGTTCTGGGCCCAAACCCGTCCCTGACCCTCAGTTTGCTTTGTGATAATTTGATTTTGTGGGTAATCCAGGCCTGATGTGATTCTCACTCTGCAGTCGTGCTGTGTAATGTCGTGTTTTCACTCATTAAGCACTAAATCCTCCGTTTCCTCACCTTGCTCTGAATTATTAACGTGAGAGCGAGAAGGAGCACGGTGCCTGCAAAGAGAAATGAGATAAAACTCAGGCAATTTCATTTCACTCCAATGACCTTATTAAACTTGTATATACCTGGTTATGCTATCACCTGCATTAATAATGTAATTAGTGATCTTTTTGTGGTGGAGTTCATTGGATAAACAACAGTGAAGCCAACAGAGCTTTTAAATCCTCCGCCTCAAATCATCTGCTGGAATAAAACAGTAGATGATGTTTAAGGCCTCAAAGTAAAAGCTCTGTAAAGTCGCTGGACTGGTTTCGATGAAACAACACTGGGGCACTAGAGGAAAAAGGTCAAAGTCAAACTTTGAAATGCCTCAGCTCCTAAACAAGTCCAATTAACACTGACCTTTCTGCATGAATCCAGAAAGCCTCATAAATCACACTGCCGGGCCGATACCTGATGGAACACGTGTGATTTTTCTTTTTAATCTGCTGGGTGCAGGTGAGGTTCGCTGTAAGTGTGTCACTGAAAACATCTTGTGAAACACGAGGTTTGGATTCTCACTGCTTATCCTTCGAGGGTCGACTCACAGCAGGGGGGCTGGAGCAGATCCCAGCAGACATTTGGGAATGCATGTCTTTGGCCTGTAGGAGGAAGCAACCTGGAGAACGTCCACATGACCTGGGGAGAACATGCAAACTCCGAGGCCCGGATCCAAACCTGGAACCTTCTTGTCCCTGAGAGGCGACAGAGCTACCGGCTGCACCGCTGTGCTGCAGGAAGGGTTTGCCAGATAAAACTAAACTCCAGAGATATTAAGCAAATCTACAGTAACTGACATGAATAAATTAAGGGGATAACAAAAGCTGTTCATCAACAATTTACAATGCAAATGTATTCAGACCAGGATCCATTCTGCATCGTTTATCTGTTTGAAGATGGATTATTTGAGTCATTGTCTAGCAAATCCCCGGCGTATCAGTGAGAACTGTTGGTAGATTAGTCTTCCTCTGTGTTAATGCTGCTAAAGCCTCGTCTTCAACAGGGAGTGTTACGACCCGGAGATGAATCTGATGAGGCGATAAAATGACCGGCAGGTCTCTGAGCAGCTCTGGTTCAGGTCCCGGCTTTGGCAGGGCAGACGTCTGGCCTCAATCACTGCTGCCACTAAAACAAGCAGGCAGCCTTTAGTTCTCTAGAGCAATTCCTGATACTCGAGCCGGATCTGTGGGTTGGAAACGACGGCAGACAGATTAACATGAGAGTGAGGAAAGCATTTGGCAAGAGAAGCACAAACACTGTTGGAAGATTTGTTCTGCAGCTCCGTGGGTTCGAGTCCAGTGGATCGGGAAAGAGAATGAGAAAATGCAGATGATGCATCAAAGCAAATTGTGGATTAGATTCTTCTCGCTCACTTCTAACTGTGAAATGATTCATGGTGGGATTGTCTAAGGGAGACGTGTCCCACTATCCGATACTGGGGTTTGCAACAATGCAGATAGATAGATGGATGATAGACAGATGGACTATAGATAGATGGATTATAGATAGATAGATAAACACACAATGAACAATAACATAATATTCAAATCTCTTTCTATGAAATTAAATCTAATTAGACTTGATTGAGATGAACCATAACAGAACCATTACAAACTTTTTCATTGAAGAAATATCTTTATTCAATCGTTTTAAACATTTAAAAGCTGCTTAAGCTGCAACACATAAATGAGTTGAACCAGGTCTTAAGAAAGAATAAGAACACATCTGTGTGAGAAATACTATATTAAAAATTCATATTCATCAGTTATCTTTTTCAATAAGATATGAAATATTTCACAATAACAGTTTTAAAGTTGGCAGAGCTGTTCCACATAATCCTGGTTCTGGTTCTGGCCGAAAGATATCACATGACTCACGGCAACAATAATACTGGACATTGTCCAAAAGGCAGAATGTGGAAGAAGATTTCATATGTTCAGACTGAGTCGTGTCTCCGGCCTCAGTGGATTTCATGGACCGAGCTTCAATCAAGCTGTAGATGGAGGAAGGAGAAGGAGCTGGTTAGTGTTGGTTATGTTATGTTGGTGAGCCCTAGAAGCTTTTTATAAACACAGATAGGGTTTGGGAGAGGCGGTGGTCAAGTGGCAGAAACTTGGACTATGGGCAGAGAAGGTCTCTGCTTCGTCTCTGGTTCGACTCCATGGAGAGACAACAAAAAGACAAACCTGGATTTTTCTGTCCAAAAATCCAAGAGGATTCTCCCTACCCTGTCTAGTGCCCCTAGACTTTAGGGGCACTAGAGTCTAAAGCAACATCTGCTCCCCGAGCGCCGTACATGGTCGCTCACTGCTCTGTGTGTCCTGAACCAGATGGGTCAAAAGCAGAGATTACATTTCCCTACCTGCATGTGTTTGGGACTAATAAATGCATCTTAATCTTAATCTTAGGGTTGGAAAAGATAACGTTACTTTACCTAAAGATTTTCGTACAGAGTTTCTTCTATGTCCAAACTTCCATCTGCAAGAAGGTCACAAAGAAGGTTCATTGGTTTTAAATCCCAAATTGTTTTCTACTGAATCACATTTACATCACATTACATTTTGGTTCTGTGTGTTTTGTCATTCCTGTGATGTTGGTGACCCCTAGAGGTTTTATATAAACACAGCATTGCTTTTCAAAATTTCTGTTGATCGACAGATAGATTAAATAAAGCCTACACACACAGACATTCATCTTGATATTATCTATATGCTAAATAACAAACAGTTGATTCCCATCCGTACTGTAAACTGGGAAATGATCTTAGATATTGCCCTAAAGTTGGTGGATCAGTGAATAAAGTGAAGGACACAGTGAAAACCCTGAATTCCCATTTACAGTATTTGCAGTTAAATTTATACTCTGACGTACGTTTTCCTTTTATTCGATGTCCAACAAAAACTGCTGATATGGCAATTATCACCAAAACCAAAACGACAGTGACAGTGACAAAGGCGATGAAATAGATCGGTGGTTCAGGGTCTGTAAAGGAAAACAGAAAAACTGACATTAGTTATTTTCAGAACTTATTCTTAAAAAGTAAATCACCTGCTTTAAATTCAACTGACAACTCTGCATAAATACCATGAAATATAATTCATGATTTAAATAATGTGTACAGAACTTTTCTAACCAAAGTTAAAAGTGTTACAAAGGAATTTAACAATAATTAAAACAGAGAAAATAGTATTTTTTTATAAATATAAAAATTATAATAATGATAATATTTCTACAGCACCTTTCAAAACCGAATTCCCTCGCAACCTTTTTTTTTTATTAAAAAAATAGATTCTATGCAGGTGAGTTTTTGACCTCTTTTTAAACTGATGCACTTTTAAACAGAATATTGTTTCTAACCCAAATTTTATTTGTATAGGGCCAGATCCTATTATACATTATCTCAAGGCACTTAACATAATACATTCTGTACCAGCAAATGCTGTTTACTGGAGCATCACACAGCCAGTTAGACGCTGTGTTTACATGCATGCAGGAAATCAGTTTACTGAGAAACAAAGAAATACGGCAGAGAATCAGTGATCACCTTTACATTACATCTCATCTCTCATCTCATCGTCATCCGCTTATCCGGGGTCGGGTCGCGGGGGGAGCAGCTCAAGCAGGGGGCCCCAGACTTCCCTTTCCCGGGCCACATTGACCAGCTCTGACGGGGGGATCCCGAGGCGTTCCCAGGCCAGTGTTGAGATATAATCTCTCCACCTAGTCCTGGGTCTTCCCCGAGGTCTCCTCCCCACTGGACGTGCCTGAAACACCTCCCAAGGGAGGCGCCCAGTGGGCATCCTTACCAGATGCCCGAACCACCTCAGCTGACTCCTTTCTAAGTAAAGGAGCAGCGGCTCTAATCCGAGTCCCTCACGGATGACTGAGCTTCTCACCCTATCCCTAAGGGAGACGCCAGCCACCCTTCTGAGAAAACTCATCTCGGCCGCTTGTACCCGCGATCTCGTCCTTTCGGTCATCACCCAGCCCTCATGACCATAGGTGAGGATAGGAACGAAGATCGACCGGTAGATCGAGAGCTTTGCCTTGCGGCTCAGCTCTCTTTTCGTTACAACGGTGCGGTAAGGCGAACGCAATACCGCCCCCGCTGCTCCGATTCTCCGGCCAATCTCACGCTCCATAGTACCCTCACTCGCGAACAAGACCCCGAGGTACTTGAACTCCTTCACTTGGGCTAAGGACTCATTTCCTACCCGGAGTAAGCAATCCATCGGTTTCCTGCTAAGAGTCATGGCCTCAGATTTAGCGGTGCTGATCCTCATCCCAGCCGCTTCACACTCGGCCGCCAGCCGATCCAGTGAGTGCTGAAGGTCACAAGCCGATGATCCAATGAGGACCACATCATCCGCAAAAAGCAGTGACGAGATCCTCAGACCACCGAACTGCAACCCCTCCCCACCACGACTACGCCTCGATATCCTGTCCATGTATATCACAAACAGGATTGGTGACAAGGCGCAGCCCTGGCGGAGACCAGCACCCACTGAGAACGAAACTGACTGGCTGCCGAGGACCCGAACACAGCTCTCGCTTTGGGAGTACAGAGATTGGATGGCCCTGAGGAGAGACCCCCTTACCCCATACTCCCGCAGCACCTCCCACAGTTTCTCCCGGGGGACCCGGTCATACGCCTTCTCCAGATCCACAAAACACAAGTGGACCGGATGGGCATACTCCCAGGCCCCCTCCAGGATCCTTGCGAGAGTGAAGAGCTGGTCCGTAGTTCCACGTCCGGGGCGAAAACCGCATTGTTCCTCTTCAATCTGAGGTTCGACGATCGGCCGAACCCTCCTTTCCAGCACCTTGGAGTAGACTTTACCAGGGAGGCTGAGGAGTGTGATACCCCGATAATTGGTACACACTCTCTGGTCCCCCTTTTTGAACAGGGGAACCACCACCCCGGTTCGCCACTCCTTTGGCACTGTACCCGACTCCCACGCGATGTTGAATAGGCGTGTCAACCATGACAGCCCCTCAACACCCAGAGCCTTTAGCATTTCTGGCTGGATCTCATCAATCCCTGGGGCTTTGCCACTGCGGAGATGTTTGACTACCTCAGTGACCTCCCCCAGGGAAATTGACGACGAAACACCATCAACCTCGAGCTCTGCCTCCAACATAGAGGGCGTGTTATTCGGATTCAGGAGTTCCTCAAAGTGTTCCTTCCAACGTCCGACGACCTCCTCAGTTGAGGTCAACAGAGTCCCATCCTTACTGTAGACAGCTTGGATGGTTCCCCGTTTCCCCCTCCTGAGGTGCCGGATAGTCTTCCCGAAACACTTTGGTGCCGACCGAAAGTCCTTCTCCATGACCTCTCCGAACTTCTCCCACACCCGCTGCTTAGCCTCCGACACGGCAGCAGCTGCAGCCCTTCGGGCCTGTCGGTACCCTGCAACCGAGTCAGGAGTCCTCCAGGATATCATATCCCGGAAGGCCTCCTTCTTCAATCGGACGGCTTCCCTGACCACCGGTGTCCACCACGGTGTCCGAGGGTTACCGCCCCTTGAGGAACCTAAGACCCTGAGGCCACAGCTAGCCGCCGCAGCTTCAGCAAATGGAGGCTTTGAACACTGCCCACTCCGGCTCAATGTCCCCAACCTCCACAGGAATGCCAGAAAAACTCCGCCGGAGGTGTGAGTTGAAGATACCTAGGACGGGGGCCTCCTCCAGACGTTCCCAGTTCACCCGCACTACTCGTTTGGGGTTACCAGGTCTATCCGGAAATTTCCCCCATTCCCTGATCCAACTCACAACCAGATGGTGGTCGGTTGACAGTTCCGCCCCTCCACGCCTCTCCAGGTATCTCCATCATTGCCCACGTGGGCGTTGAAGTCACCCAGCAGAACTACGGAGTCCCCTACTGGAGCCCCATGCAGGACTCCATTCAGGGTCTCCAAGAAGGCCGAGTACTCTGAGCTGCTGTTTGATGCATACGCACAAACAACAGTCAGAGTTTTCCCCCCTACAACCCTTAGGCGCATGGAGGCGACCCTCTCGTCTACCGGGGTAAACTCCAACACCGCGGCGCTCAGCCGGGGATTTATGAGTATCCCCACACCCGCCCGGCGCCTCACGCCCTTGGCAACTCCGGAGAAGAATAGAGTCCAACCCTTATCCAGGAGTACGGTACCAGAGCCGAGACTGTGCGTGGAGGTAAGCCCCACCAGATCTAACTGGTAGCGCTCCACCTCCCTCACAAGCTCCGGCTCCTTTCCCCACAGCGAGGTGACGTTCCACGTCCCCAGAGCCAGCTTCTGCCGCCCGGGTCTGGTCCGTCGAGACCCCTGACCTTCGCTGCCACCCATGTGGCTGCGTACCCGACCCCAACGGGTCTTCCCACAGGTGGTGGGCCCATGAGATGAAGAGAGGGGGGGTGCCACGTAGTTTCTTCGGGCTGTGGCAAACCCGGGCTCCGTGGCAAACCCGGCCACCAGGCGCTCGCCATCGAGCCCTCCGTCTGGGCCTAGCTCCAGACGGGGGCCCCGGGCTTCCTCCGGGCCTGGTCACATCTCCTCTTACGTCGATATTCATTGAGGCTTTTTGAACCATTCTTAGTCTGGCCCCTCACCTGAGACCACTCTGCCATGAGAGCCTTTACATTACATGTATCACAATAACCTGCTAACTGTCTAATTAGGGCCCGAGCACCGAACAGACAGTGAGACAGTGAGGCCCTAATGAAACTGTAAGGATAATTATTTAATTATTTTTTTCAGGCAAATTAATTGGCTTTTTGAGGGCTTTAATTAATTTAGAATTTGATCGTTGGCTTTTATGCTTAAAAGAAGACTAATCCATCACTCTGATATTCAAAACTGAAGCCCAGTCTTATTGAGATTAAAGCAGGGGGCACTTACTTGAACCAAATTTGTCCCAGGGTGGTGTGGAAGGACCCCCAAAGCCGTTTGCCCCCACCTTTGCTGCTTCAGGCAGCACCCAAAAAGAAAAAAGAAGATGCAGTAAATGAAATGAAATAGACTTCTACACTGTCTCAGCCAAACTAAAGGTGTATGAAGGCCTTACCTCTGCAGGTGACGCCCACATCCTCATCGTGGTCACAGTTGTGAATGCCCCAGCCCGGACTTCTGCACTGGCTGAGGTCTGCTTCATGTCCTCTGCAGTCCACGTCATCCAGCGCTATGAGCCCCAAGCCTGGTCCAAATCTGGAGCTGGCGCTCATCTCCACAGCCACCCCGCAGTCCAGCTGCCTACACACCACGTTAGAGTCCACCATGTCCCAGTGGTCGTCACACACTGTGCCCCGTACACCGAAGGAGAGCACCTCCACTCTGCCCTCACACCTGTTGCTTCCATTCACCAGTTGCACTTTGAAGACACGAGCAGGAAAAATATGTCAGGACCTCTCTCTTTCTGATTCATGTTGCTCAACAAAACTGCAATTTCTGTCTTTCAGTGAGGTGAGGAGGTTCAGGTTGTGTGGTTAAGATCTTTGGCATTTGAAACAGAAAATGACAGACTAGTAAGCACTAATGTGATGACAGCAAATAGATAGAAATACATCCCTCTGAAATGAGTCTATTCCTACCAGTTAAAAAAGCCCTAGGCACTGATCTACCTCCTGTACTCTCTTTCACTGACACACAGCCTGCTACTGATCCTTGCCGTGACCTGGATGCAGACATGTTTGCGACTGATAACCCGTGTCTGGTCAGCAGGAATATTTCCTATAGAGCTTGTTCTTACCTTGAAACGGTGTCTCTGCTGAGGTTTGCACGCCATTGGCTGAATCAAGAGGGAGGAGGGGATATGGGAGAGAGGGAGAGTGTGGACACATTATTTGTTGAAAGGAGGATCTTGGCCTACCACAGTGACTCTATATCTACTATATCTATTTTCCTGCAACACTAGACACAGAGCGAAGCCACAACAGGAGGCCTGTTCAGACTGTTCACTTCACCAGTTACAACAGAATATCTAACTTGTTCCTTTTCAATTTTAGGCCATGTTAGCAGCAAGGAAAGGGAGGAAACATGAAGTGCAGTGTTTAATTCAGAGTGCCTTAAGTCTATGGACCAAGTTGACATGTCTTCTTCTATGTCCTCTGATAAACTGGATGTCAATTTGTCTTTAACATAATACATTCTGTATCAGCAAATGCTGTTTACTGGAGCATCACACAGCCAGTTAGTCGCTGTGTTTACATGCATGCAGGAAATCAGTTTACTGAGAAACAAAGAGATACGGTTAAGGCAGAGAATCAGTGATCACCTTTACATTACATGTATCACAATAACCTGATAACTGTCTAATTTGAAATTGTAAGGATAATTCTTTTTTTTTTTCAGGTAAATTAATTGGCTTCTTGAGGGCTTTAATTGTTTTTGAATTTTGATAATTTGCTTTTATGCTTAGAAAAAACAGTTAATCAATCACTCTGATATTCAAAGCTGAAGCCCAGTCTTACTGAGACTAAAGCAGGGGGAACTTACTTGAACCAGATTTGTCCCAGGGTGGTGTGGAAGGACCCGCAAAGCCGTTTGTCCCCACCATTGCTGCTTCAGGCAGCACCCAAAAAGAAAAAGGAGATGTAGTAAATGAAATGAAATAGACTTCTACACTGTCTCAGCCAAACTAAAGGTGTATGAAGGCGCAGTTGACTTCAACATCCTCAACGTGGCTACAGTCGTGAATGCCCCAGCCCCCAGATCTCTGCACTGGCTGAGGTCTGCTTCATGTCCTCTGCAGTCCACGTCGTCCAGCGCTATGAGCCACAAGCCTGGTCCAAATCTGGAGCTGAGGCCCATCTCCACGGTCACGCCGCAATTAAGCTGCTTGTATTGTTGATGGTCCAAGGAAGTGCAGTGTTTAATTCAGAGTGCCTTGCTGTGACATTATTATTAGTTATTGATGTGTAACATATCGGTTCTAGCAACATAAATTAATCTGATTAATTAAAATGTTTTTTAGTAGAGAATGAAAAGAAAGAAGTTTAGTTTCCTGACGAGCTTGTACGTGTAGATGTGGTTTGAGTCACAGTATTGACCCTTGACTACTTGTCTTCAGTGCAACCTGATGAATGTGGGGAGTGATATAAACGTTACCAACACTTAAAACTAGTGCTGTCAGTTAAACGCGTTATTAACGGCCTTAAATGCAAAACCCATTTTAACGCCGTCAATTTTTTTCTCGCGAGATTAACGCAGAGTTGCCAACTCTCACGCTTTCGCCTTGTGACACACGCTTTTGCATGTTGGTGGTTGACTAAGTCACAATAATATTTTAAAACATCATGGTATCAGGCCGTCATGAAGTAGCAGGAGCGGGCGAGTGTGTGTGTCTGTGTGTGTCTGTGTGTGTGTGCGCCCCCCGCCCCGCTCACTCGCTCAGAGACACAGTGAGATCAGAGCTCGTTCACGTGGTGCAGCCGCTCAGTGACTGACTGCTTCTTAACAGTGGAAACAGTGAAAACACAGAGTTTCTCTGGTCTCAGCTGATCGGAGATCAGCGCCGCAGCTTCTTGATCAGAGCAGAAGCTGCAGTTGGTTTCTACCGAGCTTCAGTTTCTGTTTCAGCCTCCAGTCTGACCTGCTCTCACTTTTTGTTTGAATATTCGCCTACCAAAATATATATTTTTAAGCCATTAGGCTGCAGCTATATGTTTTAGTTTATTTCAAAATAGGGTACTTCTTATTTCATACATTTTTCAAAGTAGGCCGACACCTGCCTGTGTATTCTGTTTGAGAGGCCTGACTGCTATGTTCACAGTAAAATTGAAAAAAAAAGAAAATATTAAGCCAAGCCATGGTTTAACTGCACTATAGGCTGAGTCCTTGTTTATCTGAAATGTGCACTTTATAATTTTATTTTGTACCGCCTTGTTTGGCAATGTTGTTTTTCAATAAAATAAAACATTTGCATAAAGCAAGCCAATCCACTTTTCCATGTTGATAAGAGCATTAAAACGGAAAAAAAGAATTATGGAGAAAAAAGAGATGAAGGGACATTTAGAATGGATACAAATTTGCGATTAATCGTGATAATTTTGAGTTAACTATGACATAAATGCGATTAATCGCAATTAAATATTTCAATCGTTTGACAGCCCTAAATTTCGCACTTTGAATTCATAATCAAGCTCCCTTGAAAATATAAAAGTGTCTGGAACTCAAACTAAACTTGTGGAAGAGGAACTGATTCTGCAACGTTAGACTTTCTTCAACAGCTCATTTCTCAGGAAGACAGACAGACACTGACCTGTAACAGGAAGCATCACTCTAGGTTCTCCTCCTGTCACCGAGCACTTATTTAATATCTATCTCTGTCTATAAAAGGTAAAGTTTCCTAATCAGTTTGTTCTGTTCTCTGAGTCGCTGCCACAGGACATACATTAATATTCAGTTTTGTTGGTTTTACAAGCTTTTTAAAAAGTTTCTCCACGTCTGTTAACACTCATTATATATTTTATAACGAATTAAAGTGTAGAACTTAACTTGAAAAGCCACCGATTTATTGAAAGAATTTTTACTGAGTGAATCGTCAATCAACAAGTCATAATTTGAATATAGTTATTTTAATATTGATGGAATGAAATAAACAATTATTAACAACTAAAACAAAATTCTAAACAAAATACATTGCTGAAACAGTCACAAAGTGCAACAAGAACAGAGCAATAAACTATGTTGAGGAAGAAATGTTATAAAAAATGTAGTGTTTACCTCGGGCTTCATATGCGTGAAGCAGAGAAATGACAAAGAGAAGAATGATGGGATGCATTCTGTCAAATGAGCCGTACGAGGAAGTCTGCCCTACATCTCACTGCCTCACAGCAATACTTCCGGGATTTAAATGTTTAGTCAAATATGGAATGTTGTGATATATTTTGTGGAAGTGTAAACTTTGTGGGTGTGGCCTAATACTCAGAGTGTCATCCACATGAACCACCACATGACAATAGATGAATAACAATGATTGTCTTGTCGTGGCAATTAATAATAATCCCACCTTAGCAAGGAGGAAACGAGACACAATTCTCTTACAGTATTGTCACACTTTAATGCTCGAGCATGGTACATACAACAGAGTTGAGTTTGTCATATGCCCCCAGACAGAAGACAGTGGTTTGTATTTATACATTTGGCTAACCCCACCCATTCGGAAGGGGGTTGTTAAAACAGTTGATGACACAGGAAAAGCAGCACTTCAAACATCTTCAAGCGCCTCCTAGAGAGGAACAAACTTATCGATCAGCCTCTTTGATATAAAGGAAATAGGTGACCGATATCCTGTCCCCTGCTCTCAGACCCCTGGAGTGTAGTGTCTACAACCACCACAAATCCCCCGTGCTGTAAGGTCTTTGTTAGGTGAATCAGCATGGGTGAGAAAGTCATTATAACATCAGTTGGTCGAGCAACATCCTGACTTCTCAGGGATACGTTTGCTCACAGTTCTAGACATCAAAGTAGTTCCTTACATCAACCATTTGCTTGAATAGTAAATTACTCTCACACTGTGTTCGGACTAATTAGATTACTGTGTCTGGAGTAATCAGGCCAACACTCACTCAGTTCTACAGGAAACAGCAACATCAAGTTACATTTGTTAGAGATTCAATGATGATCAATCAAAGTATACATAAACATGATTATATTATGGTCACATGTTACATTTCCCTTACAGTCTCCTAACAAGAGAACATATCGAGGTCTGTCAGTAAACACATTGATCTTGTTCAAGTTCTGATAATGTGAGGAACTGACTGCTGGTTTCAGGGGAAATGTTAAAGCACCAGTACAGACTGCTTGGTGGATTGTGTGGAACATCTTGGTTTGTTTTTCATGTGTCGCGGGAGGGAAGCAGGGGAATGTGGTACAGCAATAGCGCCCCCTAGGGGATTTCACCTCCAGGAAAAGTGCAACAGTAGCAGCACAGGTTTGATGATGTCACGAGGCAAGAGATGGCTTCACTTGTAGAAAAGACACAACTTTTATTTAACTTAATAAATGCATTTTTCATGTGTTCAGCCTGGGGTGAAGAATAGGTTATAAGCATCTTCATATTTTCATAAACATAATCCAGATAGCTAGATAGATATTAACAGTGTTAAAATGTTTTTTTGGCTGTTAAACATTCCTCGTCATCATATTAGTATTTTTTAAAGGATGCATATATGTATTTTTGTTAATTTCAGGACATTGATTCAACTAAAACATTTATAAGTCCCAATATTATTTTAAAACACTTGGGTTACGTAAGAACTTTTTTGTGCATGCACCAATACTGGAAACTCATCAAAAATAATGTAGAAGCCAAAATCCTGTTAGGTTTTTATTGAGTTTTTCAAGGAAAGTTGGTCAATGCAATGTACAATAAAATTTAAATAAAAATCTCTGATTATTAAAATAAAACATTTAATTTCACAACACTCGATTGAAATTAACTTAAAGGAACAATCTAAAGAACCATTTCAAACTTTTTGTCTTTTAAAACATTGATAAGCTGCTTCAGCTGCAACACATAAATGAGTTGAACCAGGTCTTTAGAAAGAATAACAACACATCTGTATGAGAAAAACCATATTTACAATTAATAATAACATTCATCAGGTATCTTTTTCATTAAGACATGAAATGTATTACAATAACAGTTTTAAAGTTGGAGGAGCTGTTCCAGATGCTCCTGGTTCTGGTTCTGGTTGAAAAATATAACATGACACACAGCAACAATAATACTGGACATTGTCCAAAAGGCAGAATGTGGAAGATAAATTCATATGTTCAGGCTGAGTCGTGTCACAGCCTCAGTGGAATTCATGGACCCAGCTTTGATCAAGCTATAGATGGAGGACGGAGAAGGAGCTGCAGCATCATCAGATGGATTCTGATCCAGAGGTGGTGTTCACGCTTATGACCTGGAGAGACAAAGTCAAATAAAACTAGTTTTGCTACCACAGTTTCCTTTTCTTAAACCACAGATTATATATCCCTCTTTTCAGTGGTGTGATTGTACTGTGACAACAAGTAAAGTAATCTCACTAAGACATATGTTAGAAAAGATGACGTAACTTTACCTTAACCTTTTCGTACACTGTATTTTTCATGTCTTCACTTTCATCTGCAAGAAGGTGACAAAGAATGTTCATTGGCTTTAAATCACAAATTAATTTAGACTGTTTTCTACTGAATCACATTTACATCACTTCACCCACTAATATTGGCGTTTGTGTGTTTTGTCATTTTTGTGACCCCTACAGGTTTTATATAAACACAGACAGATATTAGAAGAGAGGACGTAAGTTTACCCGAACATTTTCATACAGACTTTCTTCCATGTTCACACTTTCATCTGCAAGAAGGTGACAAAGAATGTTCATTGGCTTTGAATCACTAATTAAATTACTGTTTTCTACTGAATCACATTTACATCACATTACATTTTGGTTCTGTGTGTTTTGTCATTCCTGTGATGTTGGTGACCCCTAGAGGTTTTATATAAACACAGCATTGATTTTCAAAATTTCTGTTGATCGACAGATAGATTAAATAAAGCCTACACACACAGACTTTCATCATGATATTATCTATATGCTAAATGACAAACAGTGGATTCAAATCTGTACTGTAAACTGGGAAAGGATCTTAGATATTGGCAAAGACCCTAAAGTTGGTGGATCAGTGAATAAAGTGAAGGACACAGTGAAAACCCTGAATTCCATTTACAGTATTTGCAGTTGAATTTTTACTCTGACGTACGTTTTCCTTTTATTTGATGTCGAACAAAAGCTGCTGATATGGCAATTATCACCAAAACCAAAACGACAGTGACAGTGACAAAGGCGATGAAATAGATCGGTGGTTCAGGGTCTGTAAAGGAAAACAAAAAAACTGACATTAGTTATTTTCAGAACTTATTCACTTTAACGCATACAAATAAAAAAATTTAAGTAAATAACAAAATATTTCTTAAAAAGTAAATCACCTGATTTAAATTCAACTGACAACTCTGCATTAATACCATGAAATATAATTCATGATTTAAAGGCTATGTACAGATCTTTTCTTAACAAAGTTAAAAGTGTTACAAAGGAATTTAACAATAATTAAAACAGAGATAAGGGTTTTTTTTTATAATTATATTATAATTATAATTATAATAATAATATTTCTACAGCACCTTTCAAAACCGAATTGCCTCACAACATTTATTTTAATCAAAAAAATGAATTCTATGCAGGTGAGTTTTTAACCTCTTTTTAAACTGATGCACTTTTAAACAGAATTTTGTTTCTAATACTAATTGTATTTGTATAGGGCCAGATCACAATATACATTATCTCAAGGCACTTAACATAATACATTCTGTACCAGCAAATGCTGTTTACTGGAGCATCACACAGCCAGTTAGTGGCTGTGTTTACATGCATGCAGGAAATCAGTTTACTGAGAAACAAAGAAATCCGGTTAAGGCGGAGAATCAGCGATCACCTTTACATTACATGTATCACAATAAGCTGCTAACTGTCTAATTAGGGCCCGACCACCGAACAGACAGTGAGACAGTGAGGCACTATTGGAAAAAAAAATTCAAGTAAATTAATTGGCCTTTTGAGGGCTTTAATTGTTTATGTATATTGATCATTTGCTTTTAGGCTTAAAAAAAAAAAAGACTAATCCATCACTCTGATATTCAAATTGGAAAGACAGTCTTATTAAGACTAAAGCAGGGGGCGCTAAACTGAACTAAAATTTGTCCCAGGTTGGTGTGGAAGGACCCCCAAAGCCGTTTGCCCCCAATGCTTCAGCCAAACTAAAGGTGTATGAAGGCCTTACCTCTGCAGGTGACGCCCACATCCTCACTGTGGTCACAGTTGTGAATGCCCCAGCCCAGACTTCTGCACTGGTTGAGGTCTGCTTCATGTCCTCTGCAGTCCAGGTCGTCCAGCGCTATGAGCCCCAAGCCTGGTCCAAATCTGGAGCTGGCGCTCATCTCCACAGCCACTCCGCAGTCCAGCTGCCTACACACCACGTTAGAGTCCACCATGTCCCAGTAGTCGGCACACACTGTGCCCCGTACGCCGAAGGAGAGCACCTCCACTCTGCCCTCACACCTGTTGCTTCCATTCACCAGTTGCACTTTGAAGACACAAGCAGGCAAAATCTGTCAGGGCCTCTCTCTTTCTGATTCATGTTGCTCAACAAAACTGCAATTTCTGTCTTTCAGTGAGGTGAGGAGGTTCAGGTTGTGTTAAGATCTTCAGCATTTGAAACAGAAAATGACAGACTAGTAAGCTCTAATGTAATGATAGCAAATAGCAAGAAATACATCCCTCTGAAATGAGTCTATTCCTACCAGTTAAAAGCCCCAGGCACTGATCTACCTCCTGTACTCTCTTTCACTGACACACAGCCTGCTACTGATCCTTGCCGTGACCTGGATGCAGACATGTTTTCTACTGATCACACGTGTCTGGGCAGCGGGAGTTTTTCCTATAGAGCTTGTTCTTACCTTGAAACGGTGTCTTCACTGAGGTTTGCAAGCCATTGGTTGAATCCAGAGGGAGGAGGGGATATGGGAGAGAGGGAGAGAGAGAGAGAGAGTATGGCCAAATTATTTGTTGAAAGGAGGATCTTGGCCATCTATAGTTAAACTTTATCGGCTATATCTATTTTCCTGCAACACTAGACACAGAGCGAAGCCACAACAGGAGGCCTGTTCACACTGTTCACTTCACCAGTTACAACAGAACATCTAACTTGTTCCTTTTAATTTTAGCCCATGTTAGCAGCAAGGAAAGGGAGGGAACATGAACAACTACTTATAAATCAACAAACCTCTGTCTGTATTTGAAGCACATATTTCAAAAACTGTACATCTTTTCAACTTCACACTTGGAGTGTGTATTGTTGATGGTCCAAGGAAGTGCAGTGTTTAAAATTTAGAGTGCCTCCATCCTCTGATCATACATTTTTATGACCAATTACACACAGAATTATCATGACAATCCCAATCCAAAGGGAATAAGAGGCTTTCACTCAAAACATATAGGAATCAATTACATGTTTGAGATTTGATTGTTTCATTTGTATTGTTTCTCTTTGAACTCAATTCTACGTTTTCTTACAGATCTATACTTTTTTTTCTTTTACCTCTTTTATTCTACTCTTTTCATTCTTTTATTTGGCTTGTAAATTGTAAATAAAAGTATCCTGCCTTGCCCGTCTGCAGGATTACTCCAAACCTACTAAACTGATTTCCTTTGAATTTTGAGGTAGATACGGCGCATGTGAGAATTTTCTTTCACTTTCTTTAACATGGTGAGATACTATGTGTCTTCTGAAATATATTCATCCTCATTTAGGGGCAGAATTATTATTATGATCTAAATAAAAAGCTTGTTGTCTTTGCTTTTCTTTCTCAGACCTAATTGCACACAGTGAGCAAAACTATTGGCGTTTAATAAATAATTTTCCTGCTGTGATGTTATTATTAGTTACTGATTTGTAACATATCGGTTCTAGCAGCATAGATTCATCTGATTAATTAAAATGTTATTGACCTATCTTCACACAAATCGATACACAAGTGTATCATGACCAGTCAAACAAAAAAGTCAGAGGTTTAATTGTAATAACTCAACAGGAAGCCTACTATTTTGCATTTAGTGGCCTTTTTGCTCATATTCCACATTTTTACTTCATATTAATATTCTCTTTGAACTGTCAGTATTTATTTATTATTGTTGTTACCTTGTACAATCCTTGTTATAATTATAATAATAATAATATTTGCCTCACATTTTTTTGATTAAAAAAAAAGAATTATATGCAGTTGAGTTTTAACCTCTTTTTAAACTGATGCACTTTTAAACAGAATTTTGTTTCAAGTCCTAATTGTATTTGTTTAGGGCCGTTCATAATATACATTATCTCAATCCACTTAACATTATACATTCTGTACCAGCAAATGCTGTTTACTGGAGCATCACAAGGCCAAAATTATTGGCTTTTTCAGAGATTTAATTGTTTATGTATATTGATAATTTGCTTTTATGCTTAAAAAAAAATATTAATCCATCTCTCTGATATTCATAGCGGAAGCCCAATCTTATTGGGATTAAAGCAGGGGGCACTTAATTGAACCAAACTTGTACCAGGGTGGTGTAGAAGGACCCCAAAATCCGTTTGCCCCCACCATTGCTGCTTCAGGCAGCACCCAAAGGAAAAAGGAGATGCAGTAAATGAAATGAAATAGACTTCTACACTGTCTCAGCCAAACTAAAGGTGTATGAAGGCCTTACCTCTGCAGGTGACGCCCACATCCTCATCGTGGTCACAGTCGTGAATTCCCCAGCCCAGACTTCTGCACTGGCTGAGGTCTGCTTCATGTCCTCTGCAGTCCACGTCGTCCAGCGCTATGAGCCCCGAGCCTGGTCCAAATCTGGAGCTGGCGCTCATCTCCACAGCCACTCCGCAGTCCAGCTGCCTACACACCACGTTAGAGTTCACCATGTCCCAGTAGTCGGCGCACACTGTGCCCCACTCGCCGAAGGAGAGCACCTCCACTCTGCCCTCACACCTGTTGCTTCCATTCACCAGTTGCACTTTGAAGACACAAGCAGGCAAAATCTGTCAGGACCTCTCTCTTTCTGATTCATGTTGCTCAACAAAACTGCAATTTCTGTCTTTCAGTGAGGTGAGGAGGTTCAGGTTGTGTGGTTGTGTAATGATAGCAAATAGTAAGAAATACATCCCTCTGAAATGAGTCTATTCCTACCAGTTAAAAGCCCCAGGCACTGATCTACCTCCTGTACTCTCTTTCACTGACACACAGCCTGCTACTGATCCTTGCTGTGACCTGGATGCAGACATGTTTTCGACTGATCACGCGTGTCTGGTCAGCGGGAGTTTTTCCTATAGAGCTCGTTCTTACCTTGAAACGGTGTCTTCGCTGAGGTTTGCACGCCATTGGTTGAATCAAGAGGGAGGAGGGGATATGGGAGAGAGGGAGAGAGAGAGAGAGAGTATGGCCAGATTATTTTTTGAAAGAAGCATCTTGGCCTTCTATAGTTTCTCTATATCTGCTATATCTATTATCCTGCAACACTAGACACAGAGCGAAGCCACAACAGGAGGCCTGTTCAGACTGTTCACTTCACCAGTTAAAACAGAATATCTAACTTGTTCCTTTTAATTTTAGCCCATGTTAGCAGCAAGGAAAGGGAGGGAACATGAACAACTACTTATAAATCCACAAACATCTGTCTGTATTTGAAGCACATATCTTAAAAACTGTACATCTTTTCAATTTCACACTTGGAGTGTGTATTGTTGATGGTCCAAGGAAGTGCAGTGTTTAATTCAGAGTGCCTTAAGTCTATGGACCGAGTTCACATGTCTTCTTCTTTCTCCTCTGATAAACTGGATGGCAATTTGTCTTCAAAGTAGAAGCACAACGTTGCTTGACACATCTCTGATAAAGCCGGCATGCAATATATGAAAACATAACACCAGTTAATTTAATCATTCAAACGTATATATTACCCAGACGCGTGAACAGTAATAAAGCTAATTCTGTTTCATATATCAAAAACATTGACTTAAAGTGTTCATTGCAGATAAACCAGGTAGGATAAACACAAAGTTTTATAACTTCACTCTGCACCATTGACTGTTTATAAAAATCTGTGCACAAAAACAATAAAAAGTGACAGTATATTGTAGAAATGTTTGATGGTTAGGGTTAGGGTTATTACTCACTAATGACAAGGAATAATTCTGAAGTAGGTCCAGGGCATCAACAAAGGACAAGCAAACAGGCAGGTTCAGAGCGAACACTGCTCTATAGAGCTACTAAACTTGGTGACTCCTAACTTCTCCTCTATACCTCCATCCTCTGGTCATACATTTTAATGACCAATTACACACAGAATTATCATGACAATCCCAATCCAAAGGGAATTACATGATTTCATTCAAAACATATGAATCAATTAAATGTTTGAGATTTGATTGTTTAATTTATAATGTTTTTCTCTTTGAACTTAATTCTACGTTTTCTTACAGATTTATCCTTTTTTTTCTTTCACTTCTTTTATTCTACTCTTTTCATTCTTTTATTTGGATTGTAAATTGTAAATAAAAGTGTCCTGCCTTGCCCGTCTGCAGGATTACTCCAAACCTACTAAGCTGATTTCCTTTGAATTTTGAGGTAGATACGGCGCATGTGAGAATTTTCTTTCACATTCTTTAACATGGTGAGATACTATGTGTCTTCTGAAATATATTCATCATCATTCAGGGGCAGAGATATTATTATGATCTAAATAAAAAGCTTTTAATCGTTGCTTTTCTTTCTCAGACCTCATTGCACACAGTCAAACAAAACTATTGGCGTTTAGTAAATAATGTTCCTGCTGTGATGTTTATTTTAAGTAATTGATTTGTAACATATCGGTTCTAGCAACATAGATTCATCTGATTAATTAAAATGTAATAGTCCGATCTTCACAAAAATCAATACACACGTGTATCATGACCAGTCAAACAAAAAAGTCAGAGGTTTAATTGGAAAAACTCAACAGGAAGCCTACTATTTTGCAATTAGTGGCCATTTTGGCCATATTCCACATTTTTACTTCATATTAATATTCTCTTTGAACTGTCAGTATTTATTTATTATTGTTGTTACCTTGTACAATCCTTGTTATAATAATCATATTAATAATAATATTTGCCTCACAACATTTTTTTTAATAAAAAAAAATAGAATTCTATGCAGGTGAGTTTTAACCTCTTTTTAAACTGATGCACTTTAAACAGAATTTTGTTTCAAGTCCTAATTTTATTTATATAGGGCAAGATCATAATATACATTATCTCAATCCACTTAACATAATACATTCTGTACCAGCAAATGCTGTTTACTGGAGCATCACACAGCCAGTTAGTGGCTGTGTTTACATACATGCAGGAAATCAGTTTACTGAGAAACAAAGAAATCTGGTTAAGGCAGAGAATCAGTGATCACCTTTACATTACATGTATCACAATAACATGCTAACTCTCTAATTAGGGCCCGAGCACAGAACCGACAGTGAGACAGTGAGGACCTATTGAATCTGTAAGGATAGTTATCTTATTATTTTTTTCAGGCAAATTAATTGGCTTTTTGAGGGCTTTAATTGTTTTTGAATTTTGATAATTTGCTTTTATGCTTAAAAAAAGAAGACTTATCCATCACTCTGATATTCAAAGCAGAAGCCAAGTCTTATTGAGATTAAAGCAGGGGGCACTTAATTGAACCAAATTTGTACCAGGGTGGTGTGGAAGGACCCGCAAAGCTGTTTGCCCCCACCATTGCTGCTTCAGGCAGCACCCAAAACAAGAAAAGGGGAGATGCAGTAAATGAAATGAAATAGACTTCTACACTGTCTCAGTCAAACTAAAGGTGTATGAAGGCCTTACCTCTGCAGGTGACGCCCACATCCTCACTGTGGTCACAGTCGTGAATGCCCCAGCCCGGACTTCTGCACTGGCTGAGGTCTGCTTCATGTCCTCTGCAGTCCACATCGTCCAGCGCTATGAGCCCCAAGCCTGGTCCAAATCTGGAGCTGTTGCTGATCATCACGACCATCCCGCAGTTCAGCTGCCTACACACCACGTTAGAGTCCACCATGTCCCAGTGGTCGGCGCACACTGTGCCCTGTACGCCGAAGGAGAGCACCTCCACTCTGCCCTCACACCTGTTGCTTCCATTCACCAGTTGCACTTTGAAGACACAAGCAGGCTAAATCTGTCAGGACCTCTCTCTTTCTGATTCATGTTGCTCAACAAAACTGCAATTTCTGTCTTTCAGTGAGGTGAGGAGGTTCAGGTTGTGTGGTTAAGATCTTTGGTATTTGAAACAGAGAATGACAAACTAGTAAGCTCTAATGCAGGGGTGTCCAAACTTTTTATCCCGAGGGCCACATATAGAAAAAAATACGAAGGCCCGGGCCACTCACGGCGCCACGCCCACCTGCCCTGGAGTGGACTGTTGACAGTTGGGGGGGGGGGGGGGGGGGGGGGGGGGGGGAAGCTGCGTTCCGAGGGACAGCTGCAATACAGTGGGCCATAGTCCATCACATTACCTTTCATTTAGCTGATGCTTTTATCCAAAGCAACTAACAATAAGTGCATTCAAGGGTACAAACCCAGGACAACAAGAATCAAGAAAGTACGGTATCTTCAAAAATAGACCCAAACTACAAAGTGCTATAATTAAGTGCTTTAAAGTGCTACTAAATTGTTAGTTTAAAAATAAAAAAAATTTTGGAGGCGGGCCAATTTAAAATGGATGGCGGGCCGCAGATGGCCCGCGGGCCGTAGTTTGGACACCCCTGCTCTAATGTGATGATAGCAAATAGCAAGAAATACATCCCTCTGAAATGAGTCTATTCCTACCAGTTGAAAGCCCCAGGCACTGATCTACCTCCTGTACTCTCTTTCACTGACACACAGCCTGCTACTGATCCTTGCCTTGACCTGGATTCAGACATGTTTGAGACTGATCACGCGTGTCTGGTCAGCGGGAGTTTTTCCTATAGAGTTCTATAGAGCTTGTTCTTACCTTGAAAAGGTGTCTTCGCTGAGGTTTGCACGCCATTGGTTGAATCAAGAGGGAGAAGGGGATATGGGAGAGAGGGAGAGAGAGAGAGAGAGTATGGCCAGATTATTTGTTGAAAGAGGGATCTTGGCCTTCTATAGTTTCTCTATATCTGCTATATCTATTTTCCTGCAACATTAGACACAGAGCGAAGCCACAACAGGAGGCCTGTTCAGACTGTTCACTTCACCAGTTACAACAGAATATCTAACTTGTTCCTTTTAATTTTAGCCCATGTTAGCAGCAAGCAAAGGGGGGGAACATGAACAACTACTTATAAATCCACAAACATCTGTCTGTATTTGAAGCACATATCTTAAAAACTGTACATCTTTTCAATTTTACACTTGGAGTGTGTATTGTTGATGGTCCAAGGAAGTGCAGTGTTTAATTCAGAGTGCCTTAAGTCTATGGACCGAGTTAACATGTCTTCTTCTATGTGACCATTGACTGTTTACAAAAATCTGTGCACGAAAACAATAAAAGGTTACAGTATATTGTACAAATGTTAATATGGTTTTAGTCAACGTATCGTTGTACAATAAAAGGAATACTTGATGTTGGCTCATTATTAAATAATCATAAAATGTGATTGTTAAAATAGTTAAATTATTTATTAAAAATAATACAATTATTGATTAAAAACGATAAAGTTGAAGAGAACATGTAGTTTCAAGCTTTGACTACCATGTAGGCCGAAGAGGAGACCTTTGGTTTCACAAGAACACTGTCCCAACAGTATTGACCCTTGACTACTACATTTCACTTATAACCAAATCTGGCTCTTTGAATTCATAATCAAGCTTCTGTGAAAAGATAACAGTTTCTGGAACTAAAGCAAAACGCGTGAAAGAGGAAGTGACTCAGCAGCAGTAGACTTTCCTCAACAGCTAATTCTTCAGCCCTCCTCAGATCGACCTGCTACTCCCTCCTCCATGAGACATGAGCGCCCGGGTTTTTGGCCATCCATTACCTCTGTAGAATATGGCTACTGGAGACGAAGATGCAATCTTGCAACCATATTGTTTTGTACCAGAGTCAGGCGGACCGAACCATGTGGCCTTCTTGGTGTGTGAGTGTACCACCACCTAGGGATATAATCTGAATGCCAGATTGGCAGGCTGCAGAAAACATATCAATGAACATCGGCCAATGCCATCGGTGAAAGTCAAGTTTATTAACGATGCGCTGATGGCAGTAAACAAGGCGAATATCGTCTGCTACCGATGTACGGGCGAAACACCGCTGCACCACTACTCATTATATATTATATAACGAGTGGAAGTGTAGAACTTAACTTGAAAAGCCACAGATATATACTGAGTGTGTCGTCAATCAACAAGTCGTAATTTGAATATAGTCATCATTTTAATATTTTTACAATTATTAACAACAACAAAATTCTAAACAGGGTACATTGCTGAAACAATCAAACAGTACAACAACAACAGAGCAATAAAATTATATTTGAAGAAGAAGTACAATGAAAAAATTGAGTGTTTACCTCGAGCTTCATATGCTTGAAGCAGAGAAATAACAAAGAGAAGAATGATGGGATGCATTCTGTCAAATGTCACGTAGGAGGAAGTGGATCAGAGTTCAGACCTCAATCAGCCCAGCAGCAGTCAGGGTGCTCGTCTCTCATCCACACGTCTCAGTGAATTCAAACTGCATCAAGGAAATACCTCTGGTTTATGAATATATTTAGACAAATCTGCAGTGAGGAGGTGTGAACTCTGTGGACGTGGCCTAATACTCAGAGTGTCATCCACATGAACCACAACATGACAATAGATGAACAACAATGATTGTCTCCTAACAAGAGAACATATCGAGGTCTGTACAGGTTCGTTGACGTCACGAGGCAAGAGACGGCTTCACTTGTAGAAAAGACACAACTTTTATTTAACTTAATAAATGCATTTTTTTGGGGGGCTGTTAAACATTCCTCGTCATCATATTTGTATTTTTTTAAAGGAAGCATAGATGTATTTTTGTAAATTTCTGGATATTGATTAGACTAAAACATTTATAATTCCTAATATTATTTTAAAACACTTGGGTGACGTAAGAACTTTTTTGTACGTGTACCAATACTGGAATCTCATCAAAAATAATGTAGCAGCCAAAATCCTGTTGTGGGCGGAACTGTTCCAGATGCTCCTGGTTCTGGTTAAAAGACAATCCCCAAAACTTATCAGGGAAAATATTACATTACGCACGGCAACAATAATACTGGATATTGTCCAAAAGGCAGAATGTGACCTGGAGAGATAAAGTCAGATAAAACTATATTTACTACACCGGGGGGGCTCCGAAGTTTCCTTTTCTTAAACCACAGATTATATATCACTATTTTCAGTGGTGTGATCGTACTGTGACAACAAGTAAAGTAATCTCACTAAGACAGTTGTTAGAAAAGATGACGTAACTTTACCTGAAAATTTTCGTACACTGTATTTTTCATGTCTTCACTTTCATCTGCAAGAAGGTGACAAAGAATGTTCATTGGCTTTAAATCACAAATGAATTCAGACTGTTTTCTACTGAATTACATTTACATCACTGCACCCACTGATTTTGGTGTTCAAGTGTTTTGTCATTTCTACGATTTTGCTGAGCTCTAGTGTTTTTTTTTAACACAGCATTGCTTTTCTAAATTCTGTTGATAGACAGAGATAATAAAATAAAACCTACACACATAGACATTCATCATGATATTATCTGTATATTAAATATCGATTAGTGGATCACATCCATACTGTAAACTGGGAAAGGATCTCAGATATTGTCAATGACCCTAGAGTTGGTGGATCAGTGAATAAAGTGAAGGACACAGTGAAAATGAGAAATTCCCATTTTTACTCTGACGTACGTTTTCCTTTTATTCGATATCCAACTAAAGCTGCTGATATGGCAATTATCACTAAAACCTTAATGACAGTCATATTTACAAAGGTGATGACATTGCTCTGTGGTTCAGGGGCTGTAATGGAAAACAGAAAAACTGATATTAGATATTTTCATAACTTATTCAATTTAACACGTAAAAATATTTCTTAGAAAATAATTAGATGCTCTTAACTCAACTGACAACTCTCCATTATTACCATCAAATATAATTTATAATTTAAATATAATATGCACAGTACTTTTCTTACAAAAGTTAAAAGGGTTACAAAGGAATTTTTCAATATTAAAAACAGAGATAAACATAGATTTTTCTTTTACATAGAAGTCTAGAAGTTGTGGTAGTTATTATCAAAGCAGCAGCATTTTAAACCAATTGAAGGAGAACGTCTTTATCTAGTCTTTAAATGTTGGGAAAGATTTAATATTTCAAAATGAACTTAAGTTGGAACACAGCCTTCTATAAAACAAAGTTATCAGCTGCTTGTGTTGTCGGTCACTTACCAGGAGGTTTGAAACAAAAGTTTCTGATCATTGTTTTGTGCTCGTCTGAGCTGACCTGGTTGCTATGGCTACAGATAACTGAGACGCCCTCGGACAGGTAGACACGGAGGGAGGAGCCAGAGGTTGTGACCTTTGACCTCTCTCCTCCCTCCTCCTGGCTGCAGGTGTTGGTGTCACATCTGTAAGTGCTGTTGATGTGATGGGAGTCCTGTGTGCTGCAGGTCACTGTGAGGTTACAGGAGTCAGAGCTATTGGAGAGTAAGTCCACTGTCCCAGTAACCAGAGACACTGGATCTGAGGGGGAGGGACACAGACATTAATGGGTTTAGAAGTTGGGCAGCTGCTGTGTGTCCATATTTAAAATCTGAAGAAACCTACCTTGAACTGTGACGATGTATTTACCCACATAATTGATGTCAGTCGCGAAAACGCCTGCAGTGTAACGTCCACTGTCGGCTTGTTGCACATTCTTCAAAAGCAAAGAGTGATTTTGGAGAAAGATCTCGATCCTTCCATTATAGGTGTTAGTTATTTGTTTTTTGTTATCATCTAGTAATCTTATTATGCTGTTATCATTAAATCGCCATCTCAGCTCACTCTGTTTAACTAATTTAACAGGAGCCGTGACGTTTAGAAGCAGATCCTTCCCCTTCAGCACAAACACATGAGTCCCAGTGTCGGAGCCTGTAGAAACAACACAGCATCACTTTATTAGAAAGAAGAGACTTTGATTTAAACTGTAGTTTTTGTCCATTTTTACTTCTACTCATTAAACAGAGACTCATGATATAAAACCACCTCGGCCCAGCAGGTTGTGTTTGCCCCTGTCTGTTGGTTGGTTGGTTTAATGATCAGCAGGTTTCCTTAGAAACTGGATTTCCACAAGACTTGGTGGAAGGATGGGACATGGACCAAGAAAGTTACATTTCAGGAAGATTCAGGATTTATTATGTGAGACGGGCTGTTTAAAATATTTTCCATGATTTCCCAGAGAATGAAATCAGGCATATTGAGGGGGACTGAGACTTCTGATTACTTTAGTGCCGCTTGACTGAATTTAAGAACTTCTGGACCTCGGCGGAGGTAAATTTACATTCTAGTGTCTACACATCTATTTTATCTGTATTGTTCTTCTCTTTGAACTTGTTTCTACGTTTTCATACAGATTTATCCTTTTTATTTCTATTACCTCTTTTATTCTGCTCTTTTTATTCTGTTATTCTGCTTGTAAATTGTAAATAAAAGAGCCCTGCCTTGCCCATTTGCAGAAAATACTCCAAACCTACTAAACTGCTGTGAGGTCATTAGTTATTGATTTGTGACATATCGTTTCTAGCAACATAGATTTGTCTGATTAATTAAAATGTTATTCAGTAGAGAATGAAAGAGAAAAGTTTAGTTTCATGATGAGCTCGTATGTGTAGATGTGGTTTGAGTCACAGTAAAGACCTTTGACTACGTGCCTTCAGTGCAACCTCATGAATGTGGTTAGTGATGTGAACGTTACACTTATAACCAAAGTTAACACTTTGAATTTATAATCAAGCTTCTGTGAAAAGGTGATAAACGATTCCATTGCACAACAGTTTCTGGAACTTAAACAAAACTTGTGAAAGAGAAAGTAACTCTGCAACGGTAGACTTTCATCAACAGGTCATTTTTCACACAGAAAATGTCCAGTGGACGTGCAGAAATAGAGAGACAGAGAGACAGACAGACAGATACTGACATGTGACAGGAAGCAATACTCTAGGTTCCTTTCTGTCACCGAGCCCTGTTGTAATATCAAGCTTTGTCCATAAAAGGTATCTTCTGTTCTCTGAGTCGCTGCCACAGGACATTATATTAAGAGTCTGTTTTGTTGGTTTTACAAGCTTTTAAAAAAAATTCTCCACGTCTGTTATCACTCATTATATAAACTAATTCAAGTTTAGAAGTTAACAAACCACACAAGTCATAGTTTAAATATAGTTATCATTTTAATATCTATAGAATGAAATCACACAAATTCTAAACAAGGTAGATTGCTGAAACAGTCACATAGTGCAACAAGAACAGAGCAATAAAACTATATATTTGAAGAAGAAATGTGATAATAATTGAGTGTTTACCTCTGGCTTCATATGCTTGAAGCAGAGAAATGACAAAGAGAAGAATGATGGGATGCATCAGGTGTAAACTCTGTGGGCGTGGCCTAACACTCAGAGTGTCATCCACATGAACCACAACATGACAATAGATGAATCACAATGATTGTCTCCTAACAAGAGAACATATCGAGGTCTGTCAGTAAACACATTGATCTTGTTCAAGTTCTGATAATGTGAGGAACTGACTGCTGGTTTCAGGTTGAAATGTTAAAGCACCAGTACAGACTGCTTGGTGGATTGTGTCGAACATGTTGGTTTGATTTTCACGTGTCGTGTGAGGGAAGCGGGGAAATGAGGTGTTGCAACAGCGCCCCCTGGGGGATTTCACCTCCAGGAAAGATGCAACAGCAGCAGCACAGGTTCGATGACGTCACGAGGCAAGAGACGTCTTCACTTGTAGAAAAGACACAACTTTTATTAAACTTAATAAATGCAAAATTCAACTAGAAGCAAAATGAAACAACAATCACTTGAAACAAACCATCACATGAAATGAAACTCTGAGACAAGAGACGAGCAGCGGGCTGGGACTGACCACGGAGACAAGACCATAGATATAAATATATAAAGGCTAGATGCCCCCCCCCCCCCCGATGTTGACCGGCTTTTGCGGGGCAGACGTCTGGCCTCAATCACTGCTGCCACTAAAACAAGCAGGCAGCCTTTAGTTCTGTAGAGCACTTCCTCAACTCGAGCCGGATCTGTGGGTTGGAAACGACGGCCGACAGATTAACATGAGAGTGAGGAAAGCATTTGGCAAGAGAAGCACAAACACTGTTGGAAGATTTGTTCTGCAGCTCCGTGGGTTCGAGTCCAGTGGATCGGGAAAGAGAATGAGAAAATCCAGATGATGCATCAAAGCAAATTGTGGATTAGATTCTTCTCGCTCACTTCTAACTGTGAAATGATTCATGGTGGGATTGTCTAAGGGAGACGTGTCCCACTGTCCGATACTGGGGTTTGCAACAATGCAGATAGATAGATGGATGATAGATGGATTATAGATAGATAGATAAACACACAATGAACAATAACATAATATTCAAATCTCTTTCTATGAAATTAAATCTAATTAGACTTGATTGAGATGAACCATAACAGAACCATTACAAACGTTTTCATTGAAGAAATAACTTTATTCAATCGTTTTAAACATTTAAAAGCTGCAACACATAAATGAGTTGAACCAGGTCTTTAGGAAGAATAAGAACACATCTGTGTGAGAAAAACTATATTAAAAATTCATATTCATCAGTTATCTTTTTCAATAAGATATGAAATATTTCACAATAACAGTTTTAAAGTGGGCAGAGCTGTTCCAGATAATCCTGGTTCTGGTTCTGGCCGAAAAATATCACATGACGCACGGCAACAATAATACTGGACATTGTCCAAAAGGCAGAATGTGGAAGAAGATTTCATATGTTCAGGCTGAGTCGTGTCTCCGGCCTCAGTGGATTTCATGGACCGATCAAGCTGTAGATGGAGGAAGGAGAAGGAGCTGCAGCATCATCAGATGGATTCTGATCCACAAGTGGTGTTCACGCTTATGACCTGGAGAGATAAAGTCAAATAATACTTTTTTTGCTACCGAGGGGGGGGCGGGGGGGTCCGCAGTTTCCCTTTCTTAAACCACAGATTATATATCCCTCTTTTCAGTGGTGTGATGAACTGTGGCAACAAGTAAAGTAATCTCACTAAGACAGATGTTAGAAAAGATGACGTAACTTTACCTGAGCATTTTCGTACACTGTATTTTTCATGTCTTCACTTTCATCTGCAAGAAGGTGACAAAGAATATTCATTGGCTTTAAATCACAAATTAATTTAGAAGTTTTCTACTGAATCACATTTACATCACTTCACCCACTAATATTGGTGTTTGTGTGTTTTGTCATTTTGGTGATTTTGGTGACCCCTACAGGTTTTATATAAACACAGACAGATGTTAGAAGAGAGGACGTAAGTTTACCTGCACATTTTCATACAGACTTTCTTCCGTGTTCACACTTTCATCTGCAAGAAGGTGACAAAGAATGTTCATTGGCTTTGAATCACTAATTAAATTACTGTTTTCTACTAATTACATTTACATCACATTACATTTTGGTTCTGTGTGTTTTGTCATTCCTGTGATGTTGGTGACCCCTAGAGGTTTTATATAAACACAGCATTGATTTTCAAAATTTCTGTTGATCGACAGATGGATTAAATAAAGCCTACACACACAGACTTTCATCATGATATTATCTATATGCTAAATGACAAACAGTGGATTCAAATCTGTACTGTAAACTGGGAAAGGATCTTAGATATTGGCAAAGACCCTAAAGTTGGTGGATCAGTGAATAAAGTGAAGGACACAGTGAAAACCCTGAATTCCATTTACAGTATTTGCAGTTGAATTTTTACTCTGACGTACGTTTTCCTTTTATTTGATGTCGAACAAAAGCTGCTGATATGGCAATTATCACCAAAACCAAAACGACAGTGACAGTGACAAAGGCGATGAAATAGCTCGGTGGTTCAGGGTCTGTAAAGGAAAACAAAAAAACTGACATTAGTTATTTTCAGAACTTATTCACTTTAACGCATACAAATAAAAAAATTTAAGTAAATAACAAAATATTTCTTAAAAAGTAAATCACCTGATTTAAATTCAACTGACAACTCTGCATTAATACCATGAAATATAATTCATGATTTAAAGGCTATGTACAGATCTTTTCTTAACAAAGTTAAAAGTGTTACAAAGGAATTTAACAATAATTAAAACAGAGATAAGGTTTTTTTTTTATAATTATATTAATTATAATAATAATAATAATATTTCTACAGCACCTTTCAAAACCGAATTGCCTCACAACATTTATTTTAATCAAAAAAATGAATTCTATGCAGGTGAGTTTTTAACCTCTTTTTAAACTGATGCACTTTTAAACAGAATTTTGTTTCTAATACTAATTGTATTTGTATATGGCCAGATCACAATATACATTATCTCAAGGCACTTAACATAATACATTCTGTACCAGCAAATGCTGTTTACTGGAGCATCACACAGCCAGTTAGTGGCTGTGTTTACATGCATGCAGGAAATCAGTTTACTGAGAAACAAAGAAATCCGGTTAAGGTCGGAGAATCAGCGATCACCTTTACATTACATGTATCACAATAACCTGCTAACTGTCTAATTAGGGCCCGACCACCGAACAGACAGTGAGGCACTATTGGAAAAAAAAATTCAAGTAAATTAATTGGCCTTTTGAGGGCTTTAATTGTTTATGTATATTGATCATTTGCTTTTAGGCTTAAAAAAAAAAAAGACTAATCCATCACTCTGATATTCAAATTGGAAAGACAGTCTTATTAAGACTAAAGCAGGGGGCGCTAAACTGAACTAAAATTTGTCCCAGGTTGGTGTGGAAGGACCCCCAAAGCCGTTTGCCCCCAATGCTTCAGCCAAACTAAAGGTGTATGAAGGCCTTACCTCTGCAGGTGACGCCCACATCCTCACTGTGGTCACAGTTGTGAATGCCCCAGCCCAGACTTCTGCACTGGTTGAGGTCTGCTTCATGTCCTCTGCAGTCCAGGTCGTCCAGCGCTATGAGCCCCAAGCCTGGTCCAAATCTGGAGCTGGCGCTCATCTCCACAGCCACTCCACAGTCCAGCTGCCTACACACCACGTTAGAGTCCACCATGTCCCAGTAGTCGGCGCACACTGTGCCCCGTACGCCGAAGGAGAGCACCTCCACTCTGCCCTCACACCTGTTGCTTCCATTCACCAGTTGCACTTTGAAGACACAAGCAGGCAAAATCTGTCAGGACCTCTCTCTTTCTGATTCATGTTGCTCAACAAAACTGCAATTTCTGTCTTTCAGTGAGGTGAGGAGGTTCAGGTTGTGTTAAGATCTTCAGCATTTGAATCAGAAAATGACAGACTAGTAAGCTCTAATGTAATGATAGCAAATAGCAAGAAATACATCCCTCTGAAATGAATCTATTCCTACCAGTTAAAAAAGCCCCAGGCACTGATCTACCTCCTGTACTCTCTTTCACTGACACACAGCCTGCTACTGATCCTTGCCGTGACCTGGATGCAGACATGTTTTCGACTGATCGAGCGTGTCTGGTCAGCAGGAGTTTTTCCTATAGAGCTCGTTCTTACCTTGAAACGGTGTCTTCGCTGAGGTTTGCACGCCATTGGTTGAATCAAGAGGGAGGAGGGGATATGGGAGAGAGGGAGAGAGAGAGAGAGAGTATGGCCAGATTATTTGTTGAAAGAAGGATCTTGGCCTTCTATAGTTTCTCTATATCTGCTATATCTATTATCCTGCAACACTAGACACAGAGCGAAGCCACAACAGGAGGCCTGTTCAGACTGTTCACTTCACCAGTTAAAACAGAATATCTAACTTGTTCCTTTTAATTTTAGCCCATGTTAGCAGCAAGGAAAGGGAGGAAACATGAACAACTACTTATAAATCAACAAACATCTGTCTGTATTTGAAGCACATATCTCAAAAACTGTACATCTTTTCAATTTCACACTTGGAGTGTGTATTGTTGATGGTCCAAGGAAGTGCAGTGTTTAATTCAGAGTGCCTTTAGTCTATGGACCGAGTTAACATGTCTTCTTCTTTCTCCTCTGATAAACTGGATGGCAATTTGTCTTCAAAGTAGAAGCACAACGTTGCTTGACACATCTCTGATAAAGCCGGCATGCAATACATAAAAACATAACACCAGTTAATTTAATCATTCAAACGTATATATTACCCACACGCGTGAACAGTAATAAAGCTAATTCTGTTTCATATATCAAAAACATTGACTTAAAGTGTTCATTGCAGATAAACCAGGTAGGATAAACACAAAGTTTTATAACTTCACTCTGCACCATTGACTGTTTATAAAAATCTGTGCACAAAAACAATAAAAAGTGACAGTATATTGTAGAAATGTTTGATGGTTAGGGTTAGGGTTATTACTCACTAATGACAAGGAATAATTCTGAAGTAGGTCCAGGGCATCAACAAAGGACAAGCAAACAGGCAGGTTCAGAGCGAACACTGCTCTATAGAGCTACTAAACTTGGTGACTCCTAATTTCTCCTCTATACCTCCATCCTCTGGTCATACATTTTAATGACCAATTACACACAGAATTATCATGACAATCCCAATCCAAAGGGAATTACATGATTTCATTCAAAACATATGAATCAATTAAATGTTTGAGATTTGATTGTTTAATTTATAATGTTTTTCTCTTTGAACTTAATTCTACGTTTTCTTACAGATTTATCCTTTTTTTTCTTTCACTTCTTTTATTCTACTCTTTTCATTCTTTTATTTGGCATGTAAATTGTAAATAAAAGTGTCCTGCCTTGCCCGTCTGCAGGATTACTCCAAACCTACTAAGCTGATTTCCTTTGAATTTTGAGGTAGATACGGCGCATGTGAGAATTTTCTTTCACATTCTTTAACATGGTGAGATACTATGTGTCTTCTGAAATATATTCATCATCATTCAGGGGCAGAGATATTATTATGATCTAAATAAAAAGCTTTTAATCGTTGCTTTTCTTTCTCAGACCTCATTGCACACAGTCAAACAAAACTATTGGCGTTTAGTAAATAATGTTCCTGCTGTGATGTTTATTTTAAGTAATTGATTTGTAACATATCGGTTCTAGCAACATAGATTCATCTGATTAATTAAAATGTAATAGTCCGATCTTCACAAAAATCAATACACACGTGTATCATGACCAGTCAAACAAAAAAGTCAGAGGTTTAATTGGAAAAACTCAACAGGAAGCCTACTATTTTGCAATTAGTGGCCATTTTGGCCATATTCCACATTTTTACTTCATATTAATATTCTCTTTGAACTGTCAGTATTTATTTATTATTGTTGTTACCTTGTACAATCCTTGTTATAATAATCATATTAATAATAATATTTGCCTCACAACATTTTTTTTAATAAAAAAAAATAGAATTCTATGCAGGTGAGTTTTAACCTCTTTTTAAACTGATGCACTTTAAACAGAATTTTGTTTCAAGTCCTAATTTTATTTATATAGGGCCAGATCATAATATACATTATCTCAATCCACTTAACATAATACATTCTGTACCAGCAAATGCTGTTTACTGGAGCATCACACAGCCAGTTAGTGGCTGTGTTTACATGCATGCAGGAAATCAGTTTACTGAGAAACAAAGAAATCTGGTTAAGGCAGAGAATCAGTGATCACCTTTACATTACATGTATCACAATAACATGCTAACTCTCTAATTAGGGCCCGAGCACAGAACTGACAGTGAGACAGTGAGGACCTATTGAATCTGTAAGGATAGTTATCTTATTATTTTTTTCAGGCAAATTAATTGGCTTTTTTAGGGCTTTAATTATTTTTGAATTTTGATAATTTGCTTTTATGCTTAAAAAAAGAAGACTAATCCATCACTCTGACTTTCAAAACTAAAGCCCAGTCTTATTGAGATTAAAGCAGGGGGCACTTAATTGAACCAAATTTGTACCAGGGTGGTGTGGAAGGACCCGCAAAGCCGTTTGCCCCCACCATTGCTGCTTCAGGCAGCACCAAAAAAAGGAAAAGGGGAGATGCAGTAAATGAAATGAAATAGACTTCTACACTGTCTCAGTCAAACTAAAGGTGTATGAAGGCCTTACCTCTGCAGGTGACGCCCACATCCTCACTGTGGTCACAGTCGTGAATGCCCCAGCCCCGACTTCTGCACTGGCTGAGGTCTGCTTCATGTCCTCTGCAGTCCACATCGTCCAGCGCTATGAGCCCCAAGCCTGGTCCAAATCTGGAGCTGTTGCTGATCATCACGACCACCCCGCAGTTCAGCTGCCTACACACCACGTTAGAGTCCACCATGTCCCAGTGGTCGGCGCACACTGTGCCCCGTACGCCGAAGGAGAGCACCTCCACTCTGCCCTCACACCTGTTCCTTCCATTCACCAGTTGCACTTTGAAGACACGAGCAGGCAAAATCTGTCAGGGCCTCTCTCTTTCTGATTCATGTTGCTCAACAAAACTGCAATTTCTGTCTTTCAGTGAGGTGAGGAGGTTCAGGTTGTGTGGTTAAGATCTTTGGTATTTGAAACAGAGAATGACAAACTAGTAAGCTCTAATGCAGGGGTGTCCAAACTTTTTATCCCGAGGGCCACATATAGAAAAAAATACGAAGGCCCGGGCCACTCACGGCGCCACGCCCACCTGCCCTGGAGTGGACTGTTGACAGTTGGGGGGGGGGGGGAAGCTGCGTTCCGAGGGACAGCTGCAATACAGTGGGCCATAGTCCATCACATTACCTTTCATTTAGCTGATGCTTTTATCCAAAGCAACTAACAATAAGTGCATTCAAGGGTACAAACCCAGGACAACAAGAATCAAGAAAGTACGGTATCTTCAAAAATAGACCCAAACTACAAAGTGCTATAATTAAGTGCTTTAAAGTGCTACTAAATTGTTAGTTTAAAAATAAAAAAAATTTTGGAAGCGGGCCAATTTAAAATGGATGGTGGGCCGCAGATGGCCCGCGGGCCGTAGTTTGGACACCCCTGCTCTAATGTGATGATAGCAAATAGCAAGAAATACATCCCTCTGAAATGAGTCTATTCCTACCAGTTGAAAGCCCCAGGCACTGATCTACCTCCTGTACTCTCTTTCACTGACACACAGATGGCTACTGATCCTTGCCTTGACCTGGATGCAGACATGTTTTCGACTGATCACGCGTGTCTGGTCAGCGGGAGTTTTTCCTATAGAGCTTGTTCTTACCTTGAAAAGGTGTCTTCGCTGAGGTTTGCACGCCATTGGTTGAATCAAGAGGGAGAAGGGGATATGGGAGAGAGGGAGAGAGAGAGAGAGAGTATGGCCAGATTATTTGTTGAAAGAGGGATCTTGGCCTTCTATAGTTTCTCTATATCTGCTATATCTATTTTCCTGCAACATTAGACACAGAGCGAAGCCACAACAGGAGGCCTGTTCACACTGTTCACTTCACCAGTTACAACAGAATATCTAACTTGTTCCTTTTAATTTTAGCCCATGTTAGCAGCAAGCAAAGGGGGGGAACATGAACAACTACTTATAAATCCACAAACATCTGTCTGTATTTGAAGCACATATCTTAAAAACTGTACATCTTTTCAATTTTACACTTGGAGTGTGTATTGTTGATGGTCCAAGGAAGTGCAGTGTTTAATTCAGAGTGCCTTAAGTCTATGGACCGAGTTAACATGTCTTCTTCTATGTGACCATTGACTGTTTACAAAAATCTGTGCACGAAAACAATAAAAGGTTACAGTATATTGTACAAATGTTAATATGGTTTTAGTCAACGTATCGTTGTACAATAAAAGGAATACTTGATGTTGGCTCATTATTAAATAATCATAAAATGTGATTGTTAAAATAGTTAAATTATTTATTAAAAATAATACAATTATTGATTAAAAACGATAAAGTTGAAGAGAACATGTAGTTTCAAGCTTTGACTACCATGTAGGCCGAAGAGGAGACCTTTGGTTTCACAAGAACACTGTCCCAACAGTATTGACCCTTGACTACTACATTTCACTTATAACCAAATCTGGCTCTTTGAATTCATAATCAAGCTTCTGTGAAAAGATAACAGTTTCTGGAACTAAAGCAAAACGCGTGAAAGAGGAAGTGACTCAGCAGCAGTAGACTTTCCTCAACAGCTAATTCTTCAGCCCTCCTCAGATCGACCTGCTACTCCCTCCTCCATGAGACATGAGCGCCCGGGTTTTTGGCCATCCATTACCTCTGTAGAATATGGCTACTGGAGACGAAGATGCAATCTTGCAACCATATTGTTTTGTACCAGAGTCAGGCGGACCGAACCATGTGGCCTTCTTGGTGTGTGAGTGTACCACCACCTAGGGATATAATCTGAATGCCAGATTGGCAGGCTGCAGAAAACATATCAATGAACATCGGCCAATGCCATCGGTGAAAGTCAAGTTTATTAACGATGCGCCGATGGCAGTAAACAAGGCGAATATCGGCAGCTACCGATGTACAGCTGATACACCGCTGCACCAATACTCATTATATATTATATAACGAGTGGAAGTGTAGAACTTAACTTGAAAAGCCACAGATATATACTGAGTGTGTCGTCAATCAACAAGTCGTAATTTGAATATAGTCATCATTTTAATATTTTTACAATTATTAACAACAACAAAATTCTAAACAGGGTACATTGCTGAAACAATCAAACAGTACAACAACAACAGAGCAATAAAACTATATTTGAAGAAGAAGTACAATGAAAAAATTGAGTGTTTACCTCGAGCTTCATATGCTTGAAGCAGAGAAATAACAAAGAGAAGAATGATGGGATGCATTCTGTCAAATGTCACGTAGGAGGAAGTGGATCAGAGTTCAGACCTCAATCAGCCCAGCAGCAGTCAGGGTGCTCGTCTCTCATCCACACGTCTCAGTGAATTCAAACTGCATCAAGGAAATACCTCTGGTTTATGAATATATTTAGACAAATCTGCAGTGAGGAGGTGTGAACTCTGTGGACGTGGCCTAATACTCAGAGTGTCATCCACATGAACCACAACATGACAATAGATGAACAACAATGATTGTCTCCTAACAAGAGAACATATCGAGGTCTGTACAGGTTCGTTGACGTCACGAGGCAAGAGACGGCTTCACTTGTAGAAAAGACACAACTTTTATTTAACTTAATAAATGCATTTTTTTGGGGGGCTGTTAAACATTCCTCGTCATCATATTTGTATTTTTTTAAAGGAAGCATAGATGTATTTTTGTAAATTTCTGGATATTGATTAGACTAAAACATTTATAATTCCTAATATTATTTTAAAACACTTGGGTGACGTAAGAACTTTTTTGTACGTGTACCAATACTGGAATCTCATCAAAAATAATGTAGCAGCCAAAATCCTGTTGTGGGCGGAACTGTTCCAGATGCTCCTGGTTCTGGTTAAAAGACAATCCCCAAAACTTATCAGGGAAAATATTACATTACGCACGGCAACAATAATACTGGATATTGTCCAAAAGGCAGAATGTGACCTGGAGAGATAAAGTCAGATAAAACTATATTTACTACACCGGGGGGGCTCCGAAGTTTCCTTTTCTTAAACCACAGATTATATATCACTATTTTCAGTGGTGTGATCGTACTGTGACAACAAGTAAAGTAATCTCACTGAGACAGATGTTAGAAAAGATGACGTAACTTTACCTGAACATTTTCGTACACTGTATTTTTCATGTCTTCACTTTCATCTGCAAGAAGGTGACAAAGAATGTTCATTGGCTTTAAATCACAAATTAATTCAGACTGTTTTCTACTGAATTACATTTACATCACTGCACCCACTGATTTTGGTGTTCAAGTGTTTTGTCATTTCTACGATTTTGCTGAGCTCTAGTGTTTTTTTTTAACACAGCATTGCTTTTCTAAATTCTGTTGATAGACAGAGATAATAAAATAAAACCTACACACATAGACATTCATCATGATATTATCTGTATATTAAATATCGATTAGTGGATTCACATCCATACTGTAAACTGGGAAAGGATCTCAGATATTGTCAATGACCCTAGAGTTGGTGGATGAGTGAATAAAGTGAAGGACACAGTGAAAATGAGAAATTCCCATTTTTACTCTGACGTACGTTTTCCTTTTATTCGATATCCAACTAAAGCTGCTGATATGGCAATTATCACTAAAACCTTAATGACAGTCATATTGACAAAGGTGATGACATTGCTCTGTGGTTCAGGGGCTGTAATGGAAAACAGAAAAACTGATATTAGATATTTTCATAACTTATTCAATTTAACACGTAAAAATATTTCTTAGAAAATAATTAGATGCTCTTAACTCAACTGACAACTCTCCATTATTACCATCAAATATAATTTATAATTTAAATATAATATGCACAGTACTTTTCTTACAAAAGTTAAAAGGGTTACAAAGGAATTTTTCAATAATAAAAACAGAGATAAACGTAGATTTTTCTTTTACATAGAAGTCTAGAAGTTGTCGTAGTTATTATCAAAGCAGCAGCATTTTAAACCAATTGAAGGAGAAAGTCTTTATCTAGTCTTTAAATGTTGGGAAAGATTTAATATTTCAAAATGAACTTAAGTTGGAACACACCCTTCTATAAAACAAAGTTATCAGCTGCTTGTGTTGTCGGTCACTTACCAGGAGGTTTGAAACAAAAGTCTCTGATCATTGTTGTGTGCTCGTCTGAGCTGACCTGGTTGCTATGGCTACAGATAACTGAGACGCCCTCGGACAGGTAGACACAGAGGGAGGAGCCAGAGGTTGTGACCTTTGACCTCTCTCCTCCCTCCTCCTGGCTGCAGGTGTTGGTGTCACATCTGTAAGTGCTGTTGATGTGATGGGAGTCCTGTGTGCTGCAGGTCACTGTGAGGTTACAGGAATCAGAGCTATTGGAGAGTAAGTCCACTGTCCCATTAGACACTGGATCTGAGGGGGAGGGACACAGACATTAATGGGTTCAGAAGTTGGGCAGCTGCTGTGTGTCCATATTTAAAATCTGAAGAAACCTACCTTGAACTGTGACGATGTATTTACCCACATAATTGATGTATTCCCCAATAACGACTGCAGTGTAGCGTCCACTGTCGGCTTGTTGCACATTCTTCAAAAGCAAAGAGTGATTTTGGAGAAAGATCTTGACCCTTTCTTTATAGGTGTTAGTTATTTGTTTTTTGTTATCATCTAGTAATCTTATTATGCTGTTATCATTAAATCGCCATCTCAGCTCACTCTGTTTAACTAATTTAACAGGAGCCGTGACGTTTAGAATCAGATCCTTCCCCTTCAGCACAAACACATGAGTCCCAGTGTCTGAGCCTGTAGAAACAACACAGCATCACTTTATTAGAAAGAAGAGACTTTGATTTAAACTGTAGTTTTTGTCCATTTTTACTTCTGCTCATTAAACAGAGACTCATGATATAAAACCACCTCGGCCCAGCAGGTTGTGTTTGCCCCTGTCTGTTGGTTGGTTGGTTTAATGATCAGCAGGTTTACTTAGAAACTGGATTTCCACAAGACTTGGTGGAAGGATGAGACATGGACCAAGAAAGTTACATTTCAGGAAGATTCAGGATTTATTATGTGAGACGGGCTGTTTAAAATATTTTCCATGATTTCCCAGAGAATGAAATCAGGCATATTGAGGAGGACTGAGTGAGGAGGACTGAGACTTCTGATCACTTTAGTGCAGCTTGACTGAATTTAAGAACTTCTGGACCTCGGCGGAGGTAAATTTACATTCTAGTGTCTCCACATCTATTTTATCTGTATTGTTCTTCTCTTTGAACTTGTTTCTACGTTTTCATACAGATTTATCCTTTTTATTTCTATTACCTCTTTTATTCTGTTATTCTGCTTGTAAATTGTAAATAAAAGTGCCCTGCCTTGCCCATTTGCAGAAAATACTCCAAACCTACTAAACTGCTGTGAGGTCATTAGTTATTGATTTGTGACATATCGTTTCTAGCAACATAGATTTGTCTGATTAATTAAAATGTTATTCAGTAGAGAATGAAAGAGAAAAGTTTAGTTTCCTGAGGTACGTGTAGATGTGGTTTGAGTCACAGTAAAGACCTTTGACTACGTGCCTTCAGTGCAACCTCATGAATGTGGTTAGTGATGTGAACGTTACACTTATAACCAAAGTTAGCACTTTGAATTTATAATCAAGCTTCTGTGAAAAGGTGATAAACGATTCCATTGCACAACAGTTTCTGGAACTTAAACAAAACTTGTGAAAGAGAAAGTAACTCTGCAACGGTAGACTTTCATCAACAGGTCATTTTTCACACAGAAAATGTCCAGTGGAAGTGAAGAAATAGAGAGACAGAGAGACAGACAGACAGATACTGACATGTGACAGGAAGCAATACTCTAGGTTCCTTTCTGTCACCGAGCCCTGTTGTAATATCAAGCTTTGTCCATAAAAGGTATCTTCTGTTCTCTGAGTCGCTGCCACAGGACATTATATTAAGAGTCTGTTTTGTTGGTTTTACAAGCTTTTAAAAAAAATTCTCCACGTCTGTTATCACTCATTATATAAACTAATTCAAGTTTAGAAGTTAACAAACCACACAAGTCATAGTTTAAATATAGTTATCATTTTAATATCTATAGAATGAAATCACACAAATTCTAAACAAGGTTGCTGAAACAGTCACATAGTGCAACAAGAACAGAGCAATAAAACTATATATTTGAAGAAGAAATGTGATAATAATTGAGTGTTTACCTCTGGCTTCATATGCTTGAAGCAGAGAAATGACAAAGAGAAGAATGATGGGATGCATCAGGTGTAAACTCTGTGGGCGTGGCCTAACACTCAGAGTGTCATCCACATGAACCACCACATGACAATAGATGAATAACAATGATTGTCTCCTAACAAGAGAACATATCGAGGTCTGTCAGTAAACACATTGATCTTGTTCAAGTTCTGATAATGTGAGGAACTGACTGCTGGTTTCAGGTTGAAATGTCAAAGCACCAGTACAGACTGCTTGGTGGATTGTGTGGAACATGTTGGTTTGATTTTCACGTGTCGTGTGAGGGAAGCGGGGAAATGAGGTGTTGCAACAGCGCCCCCTGGGGGATTTCACCTCCAGGAAAGATGCAACAGCAGCAGCACAGGTTCGATGACGTCACGAGGCAAGAGACGTCTTCACTTGTAGAAAAGACACAACTTTTATTAAACTTAATAAATGCAAAATTCAACTAGAAGCAAAATGAAACAACTATCACCAGAAACAAACCATCACATGAAATGAAACACTGAGACAAGAGACGAGCAGCGGGCTGGGACTGACCACGGAGACAAGACCATAGATATAAATATATAAAGGCTAGATGTCTCGGCCAACGGAGTCATATAAAGTTCTTACTTCACCCAAATGTTTTAAAAATATATATAGATCGGGAATTCTAAATGTTTTAGTTAAATCAATATCCTGAAATTTTCATATATACATATATGCTTCCTTTAAAAAAATACTAATGTGATGAGGAGGAATGTTTACAGACCAAAAAAACATTTGAACACAGTTATTATCTATCTGTCTATCCATCCATTCATCTATCTATCTATCTATGTATCTATCTATATATCTATCTATATATCTATCTATCTATCTATCTATCTATCTATCTATCTATCTATCAGGATTATGTGTATGGAAATATGAAAAAGCATATATCCTATTCTGAACCCCAGGCTGGACAAATACAGCCCCGCCCCAACTCAACTCCTCCCCCCCCTGATGTTGACCGGCTTTTGCGGGGCAGACGTCTGGCCTCAATCACTGCTGCCACTAAAACAAGCAGGCAGCCTTTAGTTCTGTAGAGCACTTCCTCAAATCGAGCCGGATCTGTGGGTTGGAAACGACGGCAGACAGATTAACATGAGAGTGAGGAAAGCATTTGGCAAGAGAAGCACAAACACTGTTGGAAGATTTGTTCTGCAGCTCTGTGGGTTCGAGTCCAGTGGATCGGGAAAGAGAATGAGAAAATCCAGATGATGCATCAAAGCAAATTGTGTATTAGGTTCTTCTCGCTCACTTCTCACTGTGAAATGATTCATGGTGGGATTGTCTAAGGGAGACGTGTCCCACTGTCCGATACTGGGGTTTGCAACAATGCAGATAGATAGATGGATGATAGATAGATAGAAAGATAGATAAACACACAATGAACAATAACATAATATTCAAATCTCTTTCTATGAAATTAAATCTAATTAGACTTGATTGAGATGAACCATAACAGAACCATTACAAACTTTTTCATTGAAGAAATAACTTTATTCAATCGTTTTAAACATTTAAAAGCTGCAACACATAAATGAGTTGAACCAGGTCTTTAGGAAGAATAAGAACACATCTGTGTGAGTAAAACTATATTAAAAATTCATATTCATCAGTTATCTTTTTCAATAAGGTATGAAATATTTCACAATAACAGTTTTAAAGTGGGCAGAGCTGTTCCAGATAATCCTGGTTCTGGCCGAAAAATATCACATGACGCACGGCAACAATAATACTGGACATTGTCCAAAAGGCAGAATGTGGAAGAAGATTTCATATGTTCAGGCTGAGTCGTGTCTCCGGCCTCAGTGGATTTAATGGACCCAACTTCAATCAAGATGTAGATGGAGGATGGAGAAGGAGCTGCAGCATCATCGGTTGGATTCTGATCCTTAAGTGGTGTTCACTCTATGACCTGGAGAGATAAAATCAGATAAAACTTGTTTTGCTACCGAGGAGGGGGGCAGTTTTCTTTTCTTAAACCACAGATTATATATATCACTATTTTCAGTGGTGTGATCGTACTGTGACAACAAGTAAAGTAATCTCACTGAGACAGATGTTAGAAAAGATGACGTAACTTTACCTGAACATTTTCGTACACTGTACTTTTTCATGTCATCACTTTCATCTGCAAGAAGGTGACAAAGAATGTTCATTGGCTTTAAATCACAAATTAATTTAAACTGTTTTCTACTGAATCACATGTACATCACTGCACCCACTAATATTGGTGTTTGTGTGTATGTCATTCCTGTGATTTTGGTGACCCCTAGAGGTTTTATATAAACACAGATAGATGTTGGAAAAGATGCAATAACTTTACCCGAACATTTTCGTACAGACTTTCTTCCGTGTCCACACTTTCATCTGCAAGAAGGTGACAAAGAATGTTCATTGACTTTAAATCACAAATTAAATGAGTGTTTTCTAATAATCACATTCACATCACATTACATTTTGGTTTTGTGTGTTTTGTCATTCCTGTGATTTTGGTGACCCCTAGAGGTTTTATATAAACACAGACTTGCTTTTAAAAATTTCTTTTGATCGACAGATCAATTAAATTAAAGCCTACACACACAGACTTTCATCATGATATTATCTATATGCTAAATAACAAACAGTGGATTCCCATCTGTACTATAAACTGGGAAAGGATCTTAGATATTGGCAAAGACCCTAAAGTTGGTGGATCAGTGAATAAAGTGAAGGACACAGTGAAAATGTTGAATTCCCATTTACAATATTTGCAGTTGAATTTTTACTCTGACGTACGTTTTCCTTTTATTCGATGTCCAACAAAAGCTGCTGATATGGCAATTATCACCAAAACCAAAACGACAGTGACAATGACAAAGGCGATGAAATAGCTCGGTGGTTCAGGGGCTGTAATGAAAAACAGAAAAACTGATATTAGTTATTTTCAGGACTTATTCTTAAAAAGTAAATCACCTGCTTTAAATTAAAGTGACGACTCTGCCTTATTACCATGAAATATAATTCATGATTTAAATAATATGTACAGAACTTTTCTTACCAAAGGTTAAAAGTGTTACAAAGGAATTTAACAATAATCAAAGTATTTTTTTATAATTATAATAATTATAATAATAATAATATTTCTGCAGCACCTTTCAAAACCGAATTGCCTCACAACCTTTTTTTTTATAAAAAAAATAGAATTCTATGCAGGCAAGTTTTTAACCTCTTTTTAGACTGATTCACTTTTAAACAGAGTTTTGTTTCTAATACTAATTTAATTTGTATAGGGGCAGATCATAATATACATTATCTCAAGCCACTTAACATAATATATTCTGTATCAGCAAATGCTGTTTACTGGAGCATCACACTATTTAGTCGCTGTGTTTACATGCATGCAGGAAATCAGTTTACTGAGAAATAAAGAAATCTGGTTAAGGCAGAGAATCAGTGATCCCCTTTACATTACATGTATCACAATAGCCTGCTAACTGTCTAATTAGGGCCCGAGATCCGAACAGACAGTGAGACAGTGAGGCCCTATTGAAACTGTAAGGATTTTTATTTTTTATTTCCAGCAAATGAATTGGCTTTTTGAGGGCTTTAATTGTTTTTGTATATTAATCATTTGCTTTTATGCTTAAAAAAAGAAGACTAATCCATCACTCTGACTTTCAAAACTGAAGCCCAGTCTTATTGAGATTAAAGCAGGGGGCACTTACTTGAACCAAATTTGTCCCAGGTTGGTGTGGAAGGACCCGCAAAGCCGTTTGCCCCCACCATTGCTGCTTCAGGCAGCACCAAAAAAGAAAATAGAAGATGCAGTAAATTAAATGAAATAGACTTCTACACTGTCTCAGCCAAACTAAAGGTGTATGAAGGCCTTACCTCTGCAGGTGACGCCCACATCCTCATTGTGGTTACAGTTGCTAATGCCCCAGCCCAGACTTCTGCACTGGCTGAGGTCTGCTTCATGTCCTCTGCAGTCCACGTCGTCCAGCGCTATGAGCCCCAAGCCTGGTCCAAATCTGGAGCTGTTGCTCATCTCCACGGCCACTCCGCAGTCCAGCTGCCTACACACCACGTTAGAGTCCACCATGTCCCAGTAGTCGGCGCACACTGTGCCCCGTACGCCGAAGGAGAGCACCTCCACTCTGCCCTCACACCTGTTGCTTCCATTCACGAGTTGCACTTTGAAGACACGAGCAGGCAAAATCTGTCAGGGCCTCTCTCTTTCTGATTCATGTTGCTCAACAAAACTGCAATTTCTGTCTTTCAGTGAGGTGAGGAGGTTCAGGTTGTGTGGTTAAGATCTTTGGTATTTGAAACAGAAAATGACAGACTAGTAAGCTCTAATGCAGGGGTGTCCAAACTAAGGCCCATGGGCCATCTGCGGCCCACCATCCATTTTAAATTGTTCCGCTTCAAAGAAAATAAAATTAAAAACAAAAATTTTAATTCTTTTTAATTATTTAATTTAAAAAAATAAAATATATATATATATATATATATATATATATTATTTTTAAACTAACAATTTAGTAGCACTGAAATGGCACTTACAGCACTTTGTAGTTTTGCTCTATTTTTGAAGATATTGTACTTTCTTGATTCTGGTTGTTCTGGGTTTGGACCCTCGAGTACCCTTGAATATACTGATTGTAAATCGCTTTGGATTAAGGCGTCAGCTAAATGAATTGTAATGTAATGGACTGTGGCCCACTGTATTGTACTTCTCAGTTTAGACACTAGGTGGCGCCCAACCCATCCCTGACCTGCCAGCTGTCCCTCAGAACGCCGCCACGCCCCCCGCCCTAAGCGACGTGATTGAGGCGCACTGTCAACAGTCTGCTCCAGGGCAGGGGGGCGTGGCGGCGTGAGTGGCCCAGATCTTCAAATTTTTTTCTGTATGTGGTCCTCAGGATAAAAAGTTTGGACACCCCTGCTCTAATGTGATGATAGCAAATAGACAGAAATACATCCCTATGAAATGAGTCTATTCCTACCAGTTAAAAAAGGCCCAGGCACTGATCTACCTCCTGTACTCTCTTTCACTGACACACAGCCTGCTACTGATCCTTGCCTTGACCTGGATGCAGACATGCTTTCGACTGTCTGCCTGTCTAGGCAGCGGGAGTTTTTCCTATAGAGCTAGTTCTTACCTTGAAACGGTGTCTTCGCTGAGGTGTGCACGCCATTGGTTGAATCAAGAGGGAGGAGGGGATATGGGAGACATAGAAGAAGACATGTTAACTCGGTCCATAGACTTTAATTCTTCTCTTTTTATTATTTTATTTGGCTTGTTAATTGTAATAAAAGTGCCCTGCCTTGCCCGTCAGCAGGATTACTCCAAACCTACTAAACTGGTGTCTTTTGAATTTTGACGTGGATTCGGTGCATGTGAGAATTTTCTTTCACTTTCTTTAACATGGTGAGATACTATTTCTGAAATATATTCATCCTCATTTAGGGGGCAGACAGAGCTAAATATAAAGCTTTTAATCGTTGCTTTTCTTTCTCAGACCTAATTGCAAACAGTAAGCAAAACTATTGGCGCTTAATAAATAATGTTCCTGCTGTGATGTCATTATTAGTTATTGATTTTTAACATATCGGTTCTAGCAACATAGATTCATCCGATGAATTAAAATATTATTCACCCATCTTCACAAAAAAAAAAAAAAAAAAAAAAAAGTGTATCATGACCAGTCAAACAAAAAAGTCTGAAGTTTAATTGAGAAAAACGCAACAGGAAGCCTACTATTTTCCATTTAGGGGCCATTTTGGCCATATTCCACGTTTTTACTTCATATAAATATTCTCTTTGAATTATCAGTATTTATTTAATATTGTTATTACTTTGGACAATCCTTGTTATAATTATAATTATAATAATAATAATAATATTTGCCTCAAAACATTTTTTTTATTAAAAAAATAGAATTCTATGCAGGTGAGTTTTTAACCTCTTTTTAAACTGATTCAATTTTAAACAGAGTTTTGTTTCTAATACTAATTTAATTTGTATAGGGGCAGATCATAATATACATTATTTCAAGCCACTTAACATAATATATTCTGTATCAGCAAATGCTGTTTACTGGAGCATCACACTATTTAGTCGCTGTGTTTACATGCATGCAGGAAATCAGTTTACTGAGAAATAAAGAAATCTGGTTAAGGCAGAGAATCAGTGATCCCCTTTACATTACATGTATCACAATAGCCTGCTAACTGTCTAATTAGGGCCCGAGATCCGAACAGACAGTGAGACAGTGAGGCCCTATTGAAACTGTAAGGATTTTTATTTTTTATTTCCAGCAAATGAATTGGCTTTTTGAGGGCTTTAATTGTTTTTGTATATTAATCATTTGCTTTTATGCTTAAAAAAAGAAGACTAATCCATCACTCTGACTTTCAAAACTGAAGCCCAGTCTTATTGAGATTAAAGCAGGGGGCACTTACTTGAACCAAATTTGTCCCAGGTTGGTGTGGAAGGACCCGCAAAGCCGTTTGCCCCCACCATTGCTGCTTCAGGCAGCACCAAAAAAGAAAATAGAAGATGCAGTAAATTAAATGAAATAGACTTCTACACTGTCTCAGCCAAACTAAAGGTGTATGAAGGCCTTACCTCTGCAGGTGACGCCCACATCCTCATTGTGGTTACAGTTGCTAATGCCCCAGCCCAGACTTCTGCACTGGCTGAGGTCTGCTTCATGTCCTCTGCAGTACACGTCGTCCAGCGCTATGAGCCCCAAGCCTGGTCCAAATCTGGAGCTGTTGCTCATCTCCACGGCCACTCCGCAGTCCAGCTGCCTACACACCACGTTAGAGTCCACCATGTCCCAGTAGTCGGCGCACACTGTGCCCCGTACGCCGAAGGAGAGCACCTCCACTCTGCCCTCACACCTGTTGCTTCCATTCACGAGTTGCACTTTGAAGACACGAGCAGGCAAAATCTGTCAGGACCTCTCTCTTTCTGATTCATGTTGCTCAACAAAACTGTAATTTCTGTCTTTCAGTGAGGTGAGGAGGTTCAGGTTGTGTGGTTAAGATCTTTGGTATTTGAAACAGAAAATGACAGACTAGAAGCTCTAATGCAGGGGTGTCCAAACTAAGGCCCATGGGCCATCTGCGGCCCACCATCCATTTTAAATTGTTCCGCTTCAAAGAAAATAAAATTAAAAACAAAAATTTTAATTCTTTATAATTATTTAATTAAAAAAAATAAAATATATATATATATATATATATATATATATATTATTTTTAAACTAACAATTTAGTAGCACTGAAATGGCACTTACAGCACTTTGTAGTTTTGCTCTATTTTTGAAGATATTGTACTTTCTTGATTCTGGTTGTTCTGGGTTTGGACCCTCGAGTACCCTTGAATATACTGATTGTAAATCGCTTTGGATTAAGGCGTCAGCTAAATGAATTGTAATGTAATGGACTGTGGCCCACTGTATTGTACTTCTCAGTTTAGACACTAGGTGGCGCCCAACCCATCCCTGACCTGCCAGCTGTCCCTCAGAACGCCGCCACGCCCCCCGCCCTAAGCGACGTGATTGAGGCGCACTGTCAACAGTCTGCTCCAGGGCAGGGGGGCGTGGCGGCGTGAGTGGCCCAGATCTTCAAATTTTTTTCTGTATGTGGTCCTCAGGATAAAAAGTTTGGACACCCCTGCTCTAATGTGATGATAGCAAATAGACAGAAATACATCCCTATGAAATGAGTCTATTCCTACCAGTTAAAAAAGGCCCAGGCACTGATCTACCTCCTGTACTCTCTTTCACTGACACACAGCCTGCTACTGATCCTTGCCTTGACCTGGATGCAGACATGCTTTCGACTGTCTGCCTGTCTAGGCAGCGGGAGTTTTTCCTATAGAGCTAGTTCTTACCTTGAAACGGTGTCTTCGCTGAGGTGTGCACGCCATTGGTTGAATCAAGAGGGAGGAGGGGATATGGGAGACATAGAAGAAGACATGTTAACTCGGTCCATAGACTTTAATTCTTCTCTTTTTATTATTTTATTTGGCTTGTTAATTGTAATAAAAGTGCCCTGCCTTGCCCGTCAGCAGGATTACTACAAACCTACTAAACTGGTGTCTTTTGAATTTTGACGTGGATTCGGTGCATGTGAGAATTTTCTTTCACTTTCTTTAACATGGTGAGATACTATTTCTGAAATATATTCATCCTCATTTAGGGGGCAGACAGAGCTAAATATAAAGCTTTTAATCGTTGCTTTTCTTTCTCAGACCTAATTGCAAACAGTAAGCAAAACTATTGGCGCTTAATAAATAATGTTCCTGCTGTGATGTCATTATTAGTTATTGATTTTTAACATATCGGTTCTAGCAACATAGATTCATCCGATGAATTAAAATATTATTCACCCATCTTCACAAAAAAAAAAAAAAAAAAAAAAAAAAAAGTGTATCATGACCAGTCAAACAAAAAAGTCTGAAGTTTAATTGAGAAAAACGCAACAGGAAGCCTACTATTTTCCATTTAGGGGCCATTTTGGCCATATTCCACGTTTTTACTTCATATAAATATTCTCTTTGAATTATCAGTATTTATTTAATATTGTTATTACCTTGGACAATCCTTGTTATAATTATAATTATAATAATAATAATAATATTTGCCTCAAAACATTTTTTTTATTAAAAAAATAGAATTCTATGCAGGTGAGTTTTTAACCTCTTTTTAAACTGATTCACTTTTAAACAGCATTTTGTTTCTAGTCCTTATTCTATTTGTATAGGGCCAGATCATAATATACATTATCTCAAGGCACTTAACATAATACATTCTGTACCAGCAAATGCTGTTTACTGGAGCATCACACAGCCAGTTAGTGGCTGTGTTTACATGCATGCAGGAAATCAGTTTACTGAGAAACAAAGAAATCTGGTTAAGGCAGAGAATCAGTGATCACCTTTACATTACATGTATCACAATAACCTGCTAACTGTCTAATTAGGGCCCGACCACCGAACAGACAGTGAGACAGTGAGGCCCTATTGAAACTGTAAGGATAATCTTTCTCTTTTTTTTTTTTCACGCAAATGAATTGGCTTCTTGAGGGCTTTAATTGTTTATGTAGTTTAATCATTTGCTTTTATGCTTAAAAAAAAGACTAATCAATCACTCTGATATTCAAAGCATAAGCCCAATCTTATTTAGATTAAAGCAGGGGGCGCATAATTGAACCAAATTTGTCCCAGGGTGGTGTGGAAGGACCCTCAAAGCCGTTTGTCCCCACCTTTGCTGGTTCAGGCAGCACCAAAAAACAAAAAGGAGATGCAGTAAATTAAATGAAATAGACTTCTACACTGTCTCAGCCAAACTAAAGGTGTATGAAGGCCCTACCTCTGCAGGTGATGCCCACATCCTCATTGTGGCCACAGTTGTGAATGCCAAAGCCCCGACTTCTGCACTGGCTGAGGTCTGCTTCATGTCCTCTGCAGTCCACGTCATCCAGGCCTATGAACCCCGAGCCTGGTCCAAATCTGGAGCTGTTGCCAATCTTCAAGGCCATCCCGCAGTCCAGCTGCCTACACACCACGTTAGCGTCCACCATGTCCCAGTGGCCGTCACACACTGTGCCCCACGTGTCGAAGGAGAGCACCTCCACTCTGCCCTCACACCTGTTGCTTCCATTCGCCAGTTGCACTTTGAAGACATGAGCAGGCAAAATCTGTCAGGACCTCTCTCTTTCTGATTCATGTTGCTCAACAAAACTGTAATTTCTGTCTTTCAGTGAGGTGAGGAGGTTCAGGTTGTGTGGTTAAGATCTTTGGCATTTGAAACAGAAAATGACAGACTAGTAAGCTCTAATGTGATGATAGCAAATAGAAAGAAATACATCCCTATGAAATGAGTCTATTCCTACCAGTTAAAAAAGCCCCAGGCACTGATCTACCTCCTGTACTCTCTTTCACTGACACACAGCCTGCTACTGATCCTTGCCGTGACCTGGATGCAGACATGTTTTCTACTGATCACGCGTGTCTGGTCAGCAGGAGTTTTTCCTATAGAGCTCGTACTTACCTTGAAACGGTGTCTTCGCTGAGGTTTGCACGCCAATGGTTGAATCCAGAGGGAGGAGGGTATATGGGAGAGAGGGAGAGAGAGAGAGAGTATGGCCAAATAATTTTTTGAAAGGAGGATCTTGGCCTTCTACAGTTACTCTATATCTGCTACATCGATTTTCCTGCAACACTAGACACAGAGCGAAGCCACAACAGGAGGCCTGTTAAGACTGTTCACTTCACCAGTTACAACAGAATATCTAACTTGTTCCTTTTAAATTCAGACCATGTTAGCAGCAAGGAAAGGGAGGGAACATGAAGTGCAGTGTTTAATTCAGAGTGCCTTAAGTCTATGGACCGAGTTGACATGTCTTCTTCTATGTCCTCTGATAAGCTGGATGCCAATTTGTCTTCAAAGTAGAAGCACAACGTTGCTTGAAACATCTCTGATATAGCCGGCATGCAATATATGAAAACATAACAGCAGTTTATCTAATCATTAAAACGTATATATTACCCACACTCGTGAACAGTAATAAAGCTAATTCTGTTTCATATATCAAAAACATGACTTAAAGTCTTCATTGCAGATAAACCAGGAAGGACAAACACAAAGTTGTATAACTTCACTCTGCACCATTGACTGTTTATAAAATCTGTGCACAAAAACAATAAAAAGTGACAGTATATTGTAGAAATGTTTGATGGTTAGGGTTAGGGTTAGGACTAACTAATGACAAGAAATAATTCTAAAGTAGGTCCAGGGCATCAACAAAGGACAAGCAAACAGGCAGGTTCAGAGCAAACACCGCACTATATAGCAACTAAACTCGGTGATTCCTAATTTCTCCTCTATACCTCCATCATCTGGTCATACATGTTTATGACCAATTACAGAAAGAATTATTATGACAATCCCAATCCAAAGGGAAGAAGATGCTTTGATTCAAAACACATATGAATCAATTACAAGTTTTAGATTTGATTGTTTCATTTGCATTGTTTTTCTCTTATAACTTAATTCTACATTTTCATACAGATTTATTCTTTTTATTTCTTTACCAATTTTAATCTACTCTTTTCATTCTGTTATTTGGTTGTAAATTGTAAATAAAAGTGCCCTGCCTTGCCCGTCTGCAGGATAATTAAAAAGCCACTAAATTGATTTACTTTGAATTTGGACGTGGATTCTGTGGAATGCAAGAATTTTCTTACACTTTCTTTAACATGGTGAGATACTTTGTGTCTTTTGAATTATATTCATCCTCATTTAGGGGCAGAATTATTATTATGAACTAAATAAAAAGCTTGTAGTTGTTGCTTTTCTTTCTCAGACCTTATTGCACGCAGTGAGCAAAACTATTGGCGTTTAATAAATAATGGTCCTGCTCTGATGTTATTATTAGTTATTGATTTGTAATATATCGATTCTAGCAACATAGATTCATCTGATTAATTTAAATGTTATTGATCGATCTTCACAACAATCGATACACAAGTGTATCATGACCAGTCAAACAAAAAGGTCAGAGGTTCAATTTGAAAATCGCAACAGGAAGCACGCCAGTTGGCATATAGTGACCGTTTTGGCCATTTTTCACATTTTTACCTTGAGGTACTTATACCAGGGCTTCCATCAGATCCACTTCAAATTGAGATGAGTGTCATCACAACAAGATGGAGATACAAATTAACTCAAAGATTGATTTTTCGTCACATGTGTGACTGTGGCTGGCGTCAAAGTTTGATTTACGCCATCAAAAGACGATGTTCTCTATCTCGGACATACAGTGCCTTGCATAAGTATTCACCCCCCTTGGACTTTTTCCCATTATGTACTGTTACTAACTGGAATTCAAATAGACTTAAATAAACTTTTTCCCGTTTGATCAACAAAACATGCATAGTACTTTGGAGGTGCAAAATAAATTTTATTGTGACACAAACAATAATGAGAACAAAAAAGTTGACATCTGTTGGGTGCATAAGTATTCACCCCCCTGTGTCAATACTTGGTAGAACCCCCTTTCGCTGCAATTACAGCTGCAAGTCTTTTGGGGTATGTCTCTACCAGCTTTGCACATCTAGAGATGGAAAGGTTTGTCCATTCTTCTTGGCAAAAAAGATGAAGCTCAGTCAGATTGGATGGAGACCGTCTGTGAACCGCAATCTTCAAGTCTTGCCATAGATTCTCTATTGGATTCAGGTCTGGGCTTTGACTGGGCCATTTTAAGACATTAACATTCTTTAATCCAAACCATTCCTTTGTAGCTCTGGCTGTATGTTTAGGGTCATTGTCCTGCTGGAAGATGAACCTCCGCCCCAGTCTCAAGTCTTTTGCAGACTGCATCAGATTTTCTTCAAGGATTTCCCTGTATTTGGCTCCATCCATCTTTCCCTCTATTCTGACCAGTTTCCCTGTACCTGCTGAAGAGAAGCATCCCCACAGCATGATGCTACCACCACCATGTTCCACTGTTGGGATGGTGTGCTCAGGGTGATGGGCAGTGTTGGGTTTTCGCCACACATAGCGTTTTGCATTGAGGCCAAAAAGTTCAATTTTGGTCTCATCTGACCAGAGCACCTTCTTCCACATGTTTGCTGTGTCTCCCACATGGCTTCTGGCAAACTCCAAACAGGATTTTTTATGGATCCCTTTCAACAATGGCTTTCTTCTTGCCACTCTTCCATAAAGGCCAGATTTGTGGAGTAGACGACTAATAGTTGTCCTGTGGACAGATTCTCCCACCTCAGCTGTGGATCTCTGCAACTCCTCCAGAGTAACCATGGGCCTCCTGGTTGCTTCTCTGATTAATTTTCTCCTTGTCCGACTCTTCAGTTTGGGTGGACGGCCTTCTCTTGGTAGGTTTGCGGTTGTGCCATATTCTTTCCATTTTCTTATAATGGATTTTATGGTGCTCAGAGAGATGTTCAAAGCTCTGGATATTTTTTTATAACCTAACCCTGTTTCATATTTCTCCACAACTTTATCCCTGACCTGTTTGGTGAGCTCCTTGGTCTTCATGATGCTGTTTGTTCAGTAATGATCTCCAACAAACTCTGAGTCCGTCACAGAACAGGTGTATTTATACTGAGATTAAATTGCAGACAGGTGGACCCTATTTACTAATTATGTGACTTGCAAATGTGACTTGTGAATGCAATTGGTCGCACCAGATCTTTGTTAGGGGTTTCACAGTAAAGGGGGTGAATACATATGCACTCAACACTTTTCCGATTTTTATTTGTAAATAATTGTGAAATCCATGTAATATTTCCCCCCACTTCCAAATTATGCACTATTTTGTGTTGGTCCATTACATAAACTCACGATGAAATAAATTTTAATCTGTGGTTATACCATGACAAAATGTAGAAAAGTCCAAAGGGGGTGAATACTTATGCAAGGCACTGTACACAGACCATGAATCCTTTGATGCTGAGTCGTAAAAACAAACAACTCCACTCCTGCAGTGACAGTGTCATTGGTCATAAATCAAAGGAATCTTTATGTCTTGCAAAGGTGACGTCTCTCTCTCTCTCTCTCAGAATTGGGACATTTCATCGAACCGTGTAAACATTGAGGTACAGCGAAGGTTCGTCCTTCGCCAAAGGAGACGATGTTGTCATAACTCCACTGTGCATTGTCCTATCACCACCAAACTTCTGTCTCATGATCAGGGTCCAAGCCTTAACAGCTCTATGTGTCAATATTTCCTCAGGGTCATAGCGCCACCTTTGATCAGAGTGAAAATGAAGTTGTTGTAACATTGTCCAATTGACACAGAATTGCTCAGGCTACATCAAAGCCCCTACCTGAACAGATCTATTAGTCTGTATGTAATAATACTGATGGCGCCAAATACTGGCAACAGGAAATTAGCTTTGCTACACAACTATCATTAGGGCCCGAGCACCGAATGGTGAGAGGCCCTATTGAAATTGTAGGCATTATTAGGGCCCGAGCACCGAATGGTGAGAGGCCCTATTGAATCTGTAAGGATTTTTATTATTATTAGGGCCCGAGCACCGAATGGTGAGAGGCCCTATTGAATCTGTAAGGATTTTTATTATTATTATTATTATTATTATTTCCCTTTGGGGGGCTTTTTCAGGGTCTAGACATGCTCAAAAAGTTATGAAACTTTGCAGGAAATTCAAGGTCTGCGGATATTTTAGTATTCTGGAGTAATTGGAATTGGGCGTGGCAAAATGGCTCTACAGCGCCCCCTGGAACCAGCCCCTAGGTTTCCACATAACGGATTTTCATCAAAATCTGGATATAGGTGTATCGTGACCAGTCATGAAAAAAAGTCTCATGGAGCATTATGAAAAACGCAACAGGAAGTCCGCCATTTTGCTTTTAGTGGCCATTTTGGCAATATCCCACATTTTTACTTTTACGTACTTGTCCCAGGGCTTTCATCAGATCAACTTCAAATTCAGATGAGTGTCATCACAACAAGATAGAGATAAAAAATGATTGAGGGATTTTTTTTTTATCACACCGTGTGACCGTGGCATGGCGTTAAAAATTGGTTACACGCCATCAAAACACGGGCATCTGTATCTCGGACATACATGTTCCAATCAAGTCCAAACTAGACATGTAAGACAATAGTCCCCGCCTGATGACATCTATGCATAAATGATGACTTAAAACCGCAGCGCCCCCTGGTGGCAACAGGAAATGTCTTGTTTTTTGCTTGTCTTACATTTGGATGAATTTCTCCTCATCCACTGACCTCAACCATGTCAAACTGTATCAAATGGGTCCCAAGACATTGACAATGAAGACGTAAGATTACCGTGACTTTTCGTCAAACGCCATATGAATGGCGTGGCATTAAAGTTCATCAACTCGCCGTGAAACACGAAATTGCTGTAACTTCAGTGTTCATGATTCTATCTCTCTCAAACTACATGTGTGTAACAACAGCCCCCCCCTGAAGATATTCATATGGTTTTAAGAAATGGGCGTGGCAAAAAAACTGACCAGCGCCCCCTATAGGGCAACCCCGGCACTACGATGGCCGACATTTATACAAATCTATCGGGACATGTGTCGTTTCATAACAAACAAAAAAATATCTTGGATAGGTATGCTTGACCAAACAGGGAGGCCGCCATTTTGGATTAAGTGGCCATTTTTTTTCCATATTCCACATTTTTACTTGATGCACTTGTCCCAGGGCTTTCATCAGATTAACTTCAAATTAAGATCAGTGCCATCACAACAAGATGGAGATAAAAAGTGATTAAGAGATTGACCTTTCGTCACACCGTGTGACCGTGGCGTGGCGTCTTGAGTTTGATTAAACGCCATCAAAACACGAGGTTCTGTATCTCGGACATACATTGTCCAATCGAGTCCAAACTAGACATGTAAGACAAGGGTGCCATCCTGATGACATCTACACAGAAATTATGACTTGAAATTACAGCGCCCCCTGGTGGCTACAGGAAGTGACATGTTTTATACTTTGATGAACTGCTCCTGGCTGATTTACAATATACAGCTCAAATCAGATCAGTCAGGTCATTAGATCATGGTCAGAATTGTGACGTTTCCTCAAACCGTGTAAACATTGAGGTGCGGCGAAGGATCATCCTTCGCCAAAGGACACGATGTTTTCATAACTCCACTGTGCATTGTCCTATCACTACCAAACTTCTGTCACATGATAAGAGTACAAGCCTGAACAGCTCTATGTGTCAATATTTCCTCAGTGTCATAGCGCCACCTACTGATTCGCCAGGAAACAGGAAGTACTTTGTTAATCCACTCTGCATTATCCAACCGGCTCCAAACTACTGACCTATGATCACAATACTGATCTGAACAGCTCCACATATAAATATTAGATCAGGGTCATAGCGCCACCTACTGATCAGTGTGAAAATTAAGTTGTGTTAACATTGTCCAATTGACACAAAATTGCTCACGCTACATCAGAGCGCCTACATGAACAGATATATATGTCTGTGCGTAATAATAGTGATGGCGCCACCTACTGGCAAACCTACTGCCGCAGAGCGCAAAACGCATGCAACGTGGAGAAGTGCATGCTCGATCGATGATGTGCGCTTGGTCATCGATCGCTCTCTCCACCGACCGCAACAGGCTTCAACGTGCGGGTGCTCGGGCCCGCAAGTGCTACAACGTAGCCCTAGTTATTAGGGCCCGAGCACCGAATGGTGAGAGGCCCTATTGAATCTGTAAGGATTTTTATTATTATTATTATTATTATTATTATTATTATTTCCCTTTGGGGGGCTTTTTCAGGGTCTAGACATGCTCAAAAAGTTATGAAACTTTGCAGGAAATTCAAGGTCTGCGGATATTTTAGTATTCTGGAGTAATTGGAATTGGGCGTGGCAAAATGGCTCTACAGCGCCCCCTGGAACCAGCCCCTAGGTTTCCACATAACGGATTTTCATCAAAATCTGGATATAGGTGTATCGTGACCAGTCATGAAAAAAAGTCTCATGGAGCATTATGAAAAACGCAACAGGAAGTCCGCCATTTTGCTTTTAGTGGCCATTTTGGCAATATCCCACATTTTTACTTTTACGTACTTGTCCCAGGGCTTTCATCAGATCAACTTCAAATTCAGATGAGTGTCATCACAACAAGATGGAGATAAAAAATGATTGAGGGATTTTTTTTTTATCACACCGTGTGACCGTGGCATGGCGTTAAAAATTGGTTACACGCCATCAAAACACGGGCATCTGTATCTCGGACATACATGTTCCAATCAAGTCCAAACTAGACATGTAAGACAATAGTCCCCGCCTGATGACATCTATGCATAAATGATGACTTAAAACCGCAGCGCCCCCTGGTGGCAACAGGAAATGTCTTGTTTTTTGCTTGTCTTACACTTGGATGAATTTCTCCTCATCCACTGACCTCAACCATGTCAAACTGTATCAAATGGGTCCCAAGACATTGACAATGAAGACATAAGATTACCGTGACTTTTCGTCAAACGCCATATGAATGGCGTGGCATTAAAGTTCATCAACTCGCCGTGAAACACGAAATTGCTGTAACTTCAGTGTTCATGATTCTATCTCTCTCAAACTACATGTGTGTAACAACAGCCCCCCCCCTGAAGATATTCATATGGTTTTAAGAAATGGGCGTGGCAAAAAAACTGACCAGCGCCCCCTATAGGGCAACCCCGGCACTACGATGGCCGACATTTATACAAATATATCGGGACATGTGTCGTTTCATAACAAACAAAAAAATATCTTGGATAGGTATGCTTGACCAAACAGGGAGGCCGCCATTTTGGATTAAGTGGCCATTTTTTTTCCATATTCCACATTTTTACTTGATGCACTTGTCCCAGGGCTTTCATCAGATTAACTTCAAATTAAGATCAGTGCCATCACAACAAGATGGAGATAAAAAGTGATTAAGAGATTGACCTTTCGTCACACCGTGTGACCGTGGCGTGGCGTCTTGAGTTTGATTAAACGCCATCAAAACACGAGGTTCTGTATCTCGGACATACATTGTCCAATCGAGTCCAAACTAGACATGTAAGACAAGGGTGCCATCCTGATGACATCTACACAGAAATTATGACTTGAAATTACAGCGCCCCCTGGTGGCTACAGGAAGTGACATGTTTTATACTTTGATGAACTGCTCCTGGCTGATTTACAATATACAGCTCAAATCAGATCAGTCAAGTCATTAGATCATGGTCAGAATTGTGACGTTTCCTCAAACCGTGTAAACATTGATGTGCGGCGAAGGATTTTCCTTCGCCAAAGGACACGATGTTATCATAACTCCACTGTGCATTGTCCTATCACTACAAAACTTCTGTCACATGGTCAGAGTCCAAGCCTGAACAGCTCTATGTGTCAATATTTCCTCAGTGTCATAGCGCCACCTACTGATTCGCCAGGAAACAGGAAGTACTTTGTTAATCCACTCTGCATTATCCAACCGGCTCCAAACTACTGACCTATGATCACAATACTATTCTGAACAGCTCCACATATAAATATTAGTTCAGGGTCATAGCGCCACCTACTGATCAGTGTGAAAATTAAGTTGTGTTAACATTGTCCAATTGACACAAAATTGCTCACGCTACATCAGAGCGCCTACATGAACAGATATATATGTCTGTGCGTAATAATAGTGATGGCGCCACCTACTGGCAAACCTACTGCCGCAGAGCGCAAAACGCATTTAACGTGGAGAAGTGCATGCTCGATCGATGATGTGCGCTTGGTCATCGATCGCTCTCTCCACCGACCGCAACAGGCTTCAACGTGCGGGTGCTCGGGCCCGCAAGTGCTACAACGTAGCCCTAGTTATTATTATTTCCCTTTGGGGGGCTTTTTCAGGGTCTAGACATGCTCAAAAAGTTATGAAACTTTGCAGGAAATTCAAGGTCTGCGGATATTTTAGTATTCTGGAGTAATTGGAATTGGGCGTGGCAAAATGGCTCTACAGCGCCCCCTGGAACCAGCCCCTAGGTTTCCACATAACGGATTTTCATCAAAATCTGGATATAGGTGTATCGTGACCAGTCATGAAAAAAAGTCTCATGGAGCATTATGAAAAACGCAACAGGAAGTCCGCCATTTTGCTTTTAGTGGCCATTTTGGCAATATCCCACATTTTTACTTTTACGTACTTGTCCCAGGGCTTTCATCAGATCAACTTCAAATTCAGATGAGTGTCATCACAACAAGATGGAGATAAAAAATGATTGAGGGATTTTTTTTTTATCACACCGTGTGACCGTGGCATGGCGTTAAAAATTGGTTACACGCCATCAAAACACGGGCATCTGTATCTCGGACATACATGTTCCAATCAAGTCCAAACTAGACATGTAAGACAAGAGTCCCCGCCTGATGACATCTATGCATAAATGATGACTCAAAACCGCAGCGCCCCCTGGTTGCAACAGGAAATGTCTTGTTTTTTGCTTGTCTTACACTTGGATGAATTTCTCCTCATCCACTGACCTCAACCATGTCAAACTGTATCAAATGGGTCCCAAGACATTGACAATGAAGACATAAGATTACCGTGACTTTTCGTCAAACGCCATATGAATGGCGTGGCATTAAAGTTCATCAACTCGCCGTGAAACACGAAATTGCTGTAACTTCAGTGTTCATGATTCTATCTCTCTCAAACTACATGTGTGTAACAACAGCCCCCCCCTGAAGATATTCATATGGTTTTAAGAAATGGGCGTGGCAAAAAAACTGACCAGCGCCCCCTATAGGGCAACCCCGGCACTACGATGGCCGACATTTATACAAATCTATCGGGACATGTGTCGTTTCATAACAAACAAAAAAATATCTTGGATAGGTATGCTTGACCAAACAGGGAGGCCGCCATTTTGGATTAAGTGGCCATTTTTTTTCCATATTCCACATTTTTACTTGATGCACTTGTCCCAGGGCTTTCATCAGATTAACTTCAAATTAAGATCAGTGCCATCACAACAAGATGGAGATAAAAAGTGATTAAGAGATTGACCTTTCGTCACACCGTGTGACCGTGGCGTGGCGTCTTGAGTTTGATTAAACGCCATCAAAACACGAGGTTCTGTATCTCGGACATACATTGTCCAATCGATTCCAAACTAGACATGTAAGACAAGGGTGCCATCCTGATGACATCTACACAGAAATTATGACTTGAAATTACAGCGCCCCCTGGTGGCTACAGGAAGTGACATGTTTTATACTTTGATGAACTGCTCCTGGCTGATTTACAATATACAGCTCAAATCAGATCAGTCAAGTCATTAGATCATGGTCAGAATTGTGACGTTTCCTCAAACCGTGTAAACATTGATGTGCGGCGAAGGATTTTCCTTCGCCAAAGGACACGATGTTATCATAACTCCACTGTGCATTGTCCTATCACTACAAAACTTCTGTCACATGGTCAGAGTCCAAGCCTGAACAGCTCTATGTGTCAATATTTCCTCAGTGTCATAGCGCCACCTACTGATTCGCCAGGAAACAGGAAGTACTTTGTTAATCCACTCTGCATTATCCAACCGGCTCCAAACTACTGACCTATGATCACAATCCTGAATAGAACAGCTCCATATATGAATATTAGTTCAGGATCATAGCGCCACCTATTGATCAGTGTGAAAATTAAGTTGCGGAAACATTGTCCGATTGACACAAAATTTCTCACGCTACATCAGAGCGCCTACTTGAACAGATCTATATGTCTGTGCGTAATAATAGTGATGGCGCCACCTACTGGCAAACCTACTGCCGCAGAGCGCAAAACGCATGCAACGTGGAGAAGTGCATGCTCGATCGATGATGTGCGCTTGGTCATCGATCGCTCTCTCCACCGACCGCAACAGGCTTCAACGTGCGGGTGCTCGGGCCCGCAAGTGCTACAACGTAGCCCTAGTTCTTATTATTATTAGGGCCCGAGCACCGAATGGTGAGAGGCCCTATTGAAATTGTAGGCATTATTCTTATTATTATTAGGGCCCGAGCACCGAATGGTGAGAGGCCCTATTGAATCTGTAAGGATTTTTATTATTATTATTATTATTATTATTATTATTATTATTATTTCCCTTTGGGGGGCTTTTTCAGGGTCTAGACATGCTCAAAAAGTTATGAAACTTTGCAGGAAATTCAAGGTCTGCGGATATTTTAGTATTCTGGAGTAATTGGAATTGGGCGTGGCAAAATGGCTCTACAGCGCCCCCTGGAACCAGCCCCTAGGTTTCCACATAACGGATTTTCATCAAAATCTGGATATAGGTGTATCGTGACCAGTCATGAAAAAAAGTCTCATGGAGCATTATGAAAAACGCAACAGGAAGTCCGCCATTTTGCTTTTAGTGGCCATTTTGGCAATATCCCACATTTTTACTTTTACGTACTTGTCCCAGGGCTTTCATCAGATCAACTTCAAATTCAGATGAGTGTCATCACAACAAGATGGAGATAAAAAATGATTGAGGGATTTTTTTTTTATCACACCGTGTGACCGTGGCATGGCGTTAAAAATTGGTTACACGCCATCAAAACACGGGCATCTGTATCTCGGACATACATGGTCCAATCAAGTCCAAACTAGACATGTAAGACAAGAGTCCCCGCCTGATGACATCTATGCATAAATGATGACTTAAAACCGCAGCGCCCCCTGGTGGCAACAGGAAATGTCTTGTTTTTTGCTTGTCTTACACTTGGATGAATTTCTCCTCATCCACTGACCTCAACCATGTCAAACTGTATCAAATGGGTCCCAAGACATTGACAATGAAGACATAAGATTACCGTGACTTTTCGTCAAACGCCATATGAATGGCGTGGCATTAAAGTTCATCAACTCGCCGTGAAACACGAAATTGCTGTAACTTCAGTGTTCATGATTCTATCTCTCTCAAACTACATGTGTGTAACAACAGCCCCCCCCTGAAGATATTCATATGGTTTTAAGAAATGGGCGTGGCAAAAAAACTGACCAGCGCCCCCTATAGGGCAACCCCGGCACTACGATGGCCGACATTTATACAAATCTATCGGGACATGTGTCGTTTCATAACAAACAAAAAAATATCTTGGATAGGTATGCTTGACCAAACAGAGAGGCCGCCATTTTGGATTAAGTGGCCATTTTTTTTCCATATTCCACATTTTTACTTGATGCACTTGTCCCAGGGCTTTCATCAGATTAACTTCAAATTAAGATCAGTGCCATCACAACAAGATGGAGATAAAAAGTGATTAAGAGATTGACCTTTCGTCACACCGTGTGACCGTGGCGTGGCGTCTTGAGTTTGATTAAACGCCATCAAAACACGAGGTTCTGTATCTCGGACATACATTGTCCAATCGAGTCCAAACTAGACATGTAAGACAAGGGTGCCATCCTGATGACATCTACACAGAAATTATGACTTGAAATTACAGCGCCCCCTGGTGGCTACAGGAAGTGACATGTTTTATTATTCTTATTATTCTCCGAACAATGAATTGGCTTTTTGAGGGCTTCAACGTGCTCAAAAAGTTTTTAAACTTTCCAGTAAATTAGAGAGTGGTGAAAATTTACGTAATCTGGAGTATTTGGAAATGGGCGTGGCAAAACGGCTCAACAGCGCCCCCTGGAACCAGCCCTTAGGTTTCCACATAAGCGATTTTCACCAAAATCTAGACACTGGTGTAACGTGAATAATCATAGAAAAAAGTCTCTTGGAGCATTATGAAAAACGCAACAGGAAGCCCGCCATTTTGGATTTAGTGGCCATTTTGGCCAAATTCCACATTTTTAGTTTAATGTACTTGTCGTAGAGCTTTCATCAGATCAACTTAAAAATTAGACGTGTGTCATCACAACAAGATTGAGAAAAAAAATGATCAACGGAATTTTTTTCCGTCACTTCGTGTGACCGTGGCGTGTCGTCAAAGTTTGGTTCCACGCCATCAAAACACGAGCATCTGTATCTCAAACATACATGGTCCAATCAAGTCCAAACTAGACATGTAAGAGAAGAGTCCCGGCCTGATGACATCTACACAGAAATAATGACTTAAAATCACAGCGCCCCCTGGTGGCACCAGGAAATGTCTTGTTTTTTGCTTGTCTTACACTTGGATGTATTCCTCCTCATCCACTGACCTCAACCATGTCAAACTGTATCAAATGGGTCTCAAGACATTGATAATGAAGGCATAAGATAACTGTGCCTTTTCGTCAAACGCCATATTAATGGGGTGGCATCAAAGTTCATCAACTCGCCGCAAAACACGAAATTGCTCTAACTTCAGTGTTCATGGCTCTATCTCACTCAAACTAAATGTGTGCAACAACATCCCCCCCCTGAAGATTTTCATATGGTTTTAAGGAATGGGCGTGGCAAAATAACTGACTAGCGCCCCCTAACGGGCAGCCCCGGCACTACGATTGGCCGACATGTACAAAAATCGATTTGGGCATGTGTCTTTTCATAACAAACAAATAAGTCTCTTGGATAGATATGCTAGACTAAACAGGAAGCCCGCCATTTTGGATTTAGTGGCCATTTTAGCCCTATTCCACATTTTTACTTTGATTTACTTGTCGTAGAGCTTTCATCAGATAAACTTCAAATTCAGATGAGTGTCATCACAACAAGATTGAGATAAAAACTGATTAAGGGATTTCTTTCCCTTCACACCGTGTGACCGTGGCATGGGGTTAAAGTTTGGTTACACGCCATAAAAACACGAGCATCTGTATCTCGAACATACATGGTCCAATCAAGTCCAAACTAGACATGTAAGACAAGAGTTTCGGCCTGATGACATCTACACAGAAATTATGACTTGAAATCACAGCGCCCCCTGGTGGCAACATGAATTGACATGTTTTATTCTTTGATGAACTGCTCCTGGCTGTTTTAAGATATACAGCTCAAATGAGCTCAGTCAAGTCATTGAATCAAGGTCAGAATTGTGACATTTCCTCAAACCATTTAAACATTGAGGTGCGGCGAAGGATCATCCTTCGCCAAAGGACACGATGTTTTCATAAGTCCACTGTGCATTGTCCTATCACTACCAAACTTCTGTCACATGATAAGAGTACAAGCCTGAACAGCTCTATGTGTCAATATTTCCTCAGTGTCATAGCGCCACCTACTGATTATCCATGAAACAGGAAGTACTTTGTTAATCCACACTGCCTTATCCAACTGGCTCCAAACTTCTGACCTATGATCACAATCCTGATCTGAACAGCTCCATATATAAACATTAGTTCACGGTCATAGCGCCACCTACTGATCAGTGTGAAAATTACACTGTGGTAAAATATTCCAATTGACACGAAACTGCTCACGCTACATCAGAGCGGCTACTTGAACAGATCTATAAGTCTGTGTGTAATAATAGTGATGGCGCCACCTACTGGCAAACCTACTGCCGCAGAGCGCAAAACGCATGCAACGTGGAGAAGTGCATGCTCGATCGATGATGTGCGCTTGGTCATCGATCGCTCTCTCCACCGACCGCAACAGGCTTCAACGTGCGGGTGCTCGTTAGGGCCCGAGCACCGAATGGTGAGAGGCCCTATTGAATCTGTAAGGATTTTTATTAGGGCCCGAGCACCGAATGGTGAGAGGCCCTATTGAATCTGTAAGGATTTTTATTATTAGGGCCCGAGCACCGAAATCGGTGGGAGGCCCTATTGAAATTGAAATGATTATTATTATTATTATTATTATTATTTTTCTTAGCTTAAATGAATTGGCTTTTTGAGGGCTTTAATGTGCTCAAAAAGTTGTAGGAGTTTGCAGTAAATTCGAAGGCGGCGAAAATTTACGTATTCTGGAGTATTTTGAAAAGGGCGTGGCAAAATGGCTCAAGAGCGCCACCTACGGAAAAGCCCCTCATTTAGCATTCACCGATCCTCAAAAAAAACAAAGACTATTGTGTATCATGACTAGATGCACAAAAAAGTCCATCAGTGCATTATGAATAACGCAACAGGAAGCCCGCCAGTTTGACTTTAGTGGCCATTTTGGTCATATTCGAAATTTTTTGTTTTAAGTACTCCTCCTACAGCTTTCATCAAATCAACTTACAATTTAGACGATCGTCATCACAACAAAATGGAGATCTAAAGTTATTGAAGGATTAAGTTTTAGCAAAACCGTCTGACCGTGGTGTGACCTCAAAATTTGATTAAACGCCATCAAAACACGGGCTCCTGTATCTTGGACATATTTTGTCCAATCGAGTCCAAACTATACACATAAGACAAGAGTCGCGACCTGAAGACATCGGTACAGAAATCGTGACTTAAAATCACAGCGTCCCCTGGTGGCAACAGCAAATGTCTTGTTTTTCTATGTGTTACAGTTTGATTCACTACTCGTAGGGCCTTCATTAAATCAACGTAAAAATTTGATGCATGTGTTCAAAACAAGATCTAAAGTTAACGAAATTGCAACTTTTCATAATACTGTGTGACCGTGGTGTGGCTTCCAGTTTGAGGTATGAAAACATCTATATCTGGCAGATGTGCTGCAATATTTAGTCACTAGATGGCAGTGTCAGACCATAGTTTGTGTTATCTATGCATTAACAGACTGTGTTTACAGGGTGGCCAACTTTAGAGGAGAATTAAACCTTTTACAGCATTGCTCAAACTTTGGTTTTAGTCTCAATCGCTAAGTTCTTCCTTCATGACAACTCTGAGGGGGGTAAATTTGTTTTTAACTTCCTTGTTTAAGCGATATAGATGTTTGAAATTCACGTGACGCCACAGTGTAAGCTGTGCTGTGTGTTGTGAGTTCGGCTTTAACCAGGTACAAGTGAACGCCTCATGAAATGGCTTACACCCACATACCCAGTAAATTACACACTTTGATGTTCTGCTCCTTCTCCTGACGGTCACGGTAACGATGTCTGCGCCTCCGTTTCTGTGGTAAGTCACGTTAAGTATTTTATTTCGATGTGATTCGCAGGGTGCCTTTGAATCAGCCGTGATAGCTAAGGGACGCTAATCCGAGAGCTACATACCAGCTCAGTGTATATCAACGGGTTCGATGCGAATGCCAGCTGTTACCGAAACAACCGCCATGAACCCAGGTCCACCAAGCAGAGATAAGCGTTCGTTTATAAGGATGAATCTGAGACAGAAGACTGTGTGTCGGCTTCTTTTTCGCTAGCGCCGGAGGCTAACTAGCTCGCTAACAAGCAAGCTAACAATATCTTCGCATGGGTGCAGTAACTGTTCTTCGACTCGATTGGGGTTATTACCGACAAACACCGACATGAAACGACATGAGCGGGTCCACCCAGCAGATATAAGCGTTACTTTATGCGGATGACTCTGAGACAGGAGACTGTGTGTCGGCTTGTAAGTTAGTTTCGCTAGCGGGCTAGCGATGCTAACTGAAACCTGAGAAACCTGAGTGTTTAAAGTCACATCTGCATTGCAAGAGCAGCTGTTCAAAGGAGCAGTACGTGTCCTAAAGCTCTTTCTTCAGAGTAGTGTTGTAACGTGTTACAGTGAAAAGTAACCGTGTCTCCCACCTTCAGTATTTAAATCGTTAATCTCAGACAGACTTCACTGAATTCTTTTGTTAAATATGAGTAAATCATAGCCTTGTAACTTTACTAGAACAGACAGTGTCATACAGAATTGTAGGCTAATATGCACTACCTATTTCCTAAGCTGAAATGATTATGATCTGATTAACTTTGAATTCATATTTTATTATTACCATGTAAAAGTCTGTTAAGCAGATAACATGGCACATGTATGACTTAACATATCTGTGTATTTGTGTTCAATGTTCCTCTAGGATGTCCAGCGTGAGACACAACTTGAATCCAACCAGACTGAACACTGACTCCAGGTACAGACCTGTTTTCATTACTTACACAGTATTGCACATAATACATAATGTGTTAAATTATAATGCAATACTTTTAATGTGAAATAGCTCCATACTAAACATTCATTGTCATGGTAGTGCACGTTTTAATCCAAAAGCATATTCAAATACATAGTTGAATATCCACCGAAAATAAGAATACACACTTTGTTCATATGTAACTCTTTCTCTATAATTATGACATACTTTCATGTTTCCTATCATTTCATTAGGGACGGACGAGCCTGAAGGACACAGCTGTGATGACCATGTTCTGTCTCTTATGACAAAGCAGAAATATAAAACACTGGGTTCTTATCTAAAGTGTATCAAATCAGATCTCCACCATGTTGCTGCTGAGGACATCAGGTGCTGCAGTTCTTCATCTATGAAGATGAAAAAACTCACTGTTAAAGAATGTTTTGTGTTGTGTATGAAGCACAACAGATTTCAGATAGAACCGTTGTACTGTGGTCTGGGTTTGTATCCTAATGGTTAAATGCACATATTTTAAGTCGCTTTTGATAAAAGTACTGAAAGAAATACAACATTGTAAAAATAGATAAAATGTCTTTCTACCTCATCTGTAATATTCAAGGTGATAATCTCCCACAGAGCTATTGATAACAGTCCACATCAAGTCTCTCCACTTCCCTCAGTGTGAAAACATAATTATATAATTAATTTGAGAACTGTTTACAACACTTATGTGTGGAGATTATACTCATATCTAAACTGTCATATTCACTGTAAAACTCCATGACAGGCTAAATAAACGCGGTGGGAATAGTAATGGTGGATATAATATATTGTAACTTTACTAGAACAGACAGTGTTCATAGAGAATTTGAAAATGATGTACACTACCTATTTCCTAAGATGAAATGATTATGATCTGATTATTTTTATGTTTCCTCTCATTTTATTAGGGACGGACGAGCCTGAAGGACACAGCTGTGATGACCAATTGACCATGTTTTGTCTCTTATGGCAAAGCAGAAATATTAAACACTGGGTTCTTATCTAAAGTGTATCAAATCAGAAAGCAAAAGATACACATTGTTGTAATAAGTTTCTATTATTTTAACCAACCATAATAAAGATAGAAATGAATTGTTATCCATGACAATGAGCAATGACTGTTACCACTAAACAGTTGCAGGCCATCTTATTTAAGGGAGGAATTTAGAAGTGTTGTGTAGCTTCTGATGATGATGCAGTCGTCCACGTGTTGACCACCATGTTGCTGCTGACGACGTCAGGTGCTGCAGTTCCTCATCTATAAAGAGAAGAAACGCACTGTTAAAGAATGTTTTGAGTTGTGTATGAAGCACAACAGATTTCAGATAGAACCGTTGTACTGTGGTCTGGGTTTGTATCCTAATGGTTAAATGCACATATTTTAAGTCGCTTTTGATAAAAGTACTGAAAGAAATACAACATTGTAAAAATAGATAAAATGTCTTTCTACCTCATCTGTAATATTCAAGGTGATAATCTCCCACAGAGCTATTGATAACAGTCCACATCAAGTCTCTCCACTTCCCTCGGTTTGAAAACATAATTATATAATTAATTTGAGAACTGTTTACAACACTGATGTGTGGAGATTATAATCATATCTAAACTGTCATATTCACTTTAAAACTCCATGACAGGCTAAATAAACGCGGTGGGAATAGTAATGGTGGATATACCAGCCTTCAACAGAATAATGGTGAAACATAGTTACTATCACATGCAACTTACACGTGTAGCATATTGATATTAACTTATTATAATAAAACATAAAGTCTCAACCAAACATACGACCCTGCAGCTAACTTGCTTCAATCTGTTCATTAGACGTGTTAAATAAACGGTAACTTTTATAACAGTTTTATATTAAAAAAGCCTTGCGGCATGTAAGCATATGATGATAGATAAAGCAATAGGTTTTGTTGTAGTATAGTTTCAAGGTTACTTACCTCTAGTTCATAGAGCCTCCTGCTGGCTACAGTAAGTGAAGCGATAGTCCTTGCCGCAGTGCCCAAACGCATGCAACGCAGAGACGAGCGCTTCTCATTGAACGTTCTCTCTTCACCGACCGCAACAGACTTGAAATTGCCTGTGCTCGGGCCCGTTAGTGCTACAACGTAGCCCTAGTTATTAGGGCCCGAGCACCGAATGGTGAGAGGCCCTATTGAAATTGTAGGCATTATTAGGGCCCGAGCACCGAATGGTGAGAGGCCCTATTGAAATTGTAGGCATTATTCTTATTATTATTATTCTTATTATTCTCCGAACAATGAATTGGCTTTTTGAGGGCTTCAACATGCTCAAAAAGTTTTTAAACTTTCCAGTAAATTAGAGAGTGGTGAAAATTTACGTAATCTGGAGTATTTGGAAATGGGCGTGGCAAAACGGCTCAACAGCGCCCCCTGGAACCAGCCCTTAGGTTTCCACATAAGCGATTTTCACCAAAATCTAGACACTGGTGTAACGTGAATAATCATAGAAAAAAGTCTCTTGGAGCATTATGAAAAACGCAACAGGAAGCCCGCCATTTTGGATTTAGTGGCCATTTTGGCCAAATTCCACATTTTTAGTTTAATGTACTTGTCTTAGAGCTTTCATCAGATCAACTTAAAAATTAGACGCGTGTCATCACAACAAGATTGAGAAAAAAAATGATCAACGGAATTTTTTTCCGTCACTTCGTGTGACCGTGGCGTGTCGTCAAAGTTTGGTTCCACGCCATCAAAACACGAGCATCTGTATCTCGAACATACATGGTCCAATCAAGTCCAAACTAGACATGTAAGAGAAGAGTCCCGGCTTGATGACATCTACACAGAAATAATGACTTAAAATCACAGCGCCCCCTGGTGGCACCAGGAAATATCTTGTTTTTTGCTTGTCTTACACTTGGATGTATTCCTCCTCATCCACTGACCTCAACCATGTCAAACTGTATCAAATGGGTCTCAAGACATTGATAATGAAGGCATAAGATAACTGTGCCTTTTCGTCAAAGGCCATATTAATGGCGTGGCATCAAAGTTCATCAACTCGCCGCGAAACACGAAATTGCTCTAACTTCAGTGTTCATGGCTCTATCTCACTCAAACTAAATGTGTGCAACAACATCCCCCCCCTGAAGATTTTCATATGGTTTTAAGGAATGGGCGTGGCAAAATAACTGACTAGCGCCCCCTAACGGGCAGCCCCGGCACTACGATTGGCCGACATGTACAAAAATCGATTTGGGCACGTGTCTTTTCATAACAAACAAATAAGTCTCTTGGATAGATATGCTAGACTAAACAGGAAGCCCGCCATTTTGGATTTATTGGCCATTTTAGCCCTATTCCACATTTTTACTTTGATTTACTTGTCGTAGAGCTTTCATCAGATCAACTTCAAATTCAGATGAGTGTCATCACAACAAGATTGAGATAAAAACTGATTAAGGGATTTCTTTCCCTTCACACCGTGTGACCGTGGCGTGGGGTTAAAATTTGGTTACACGCCATCAAAACACGAGCATCTGTATCTCGAACATACATGGTCCAATCAAGTCTAAACTAGACATGCAAGACAAGAGTTCCGGCTTGATGACATCTACACAGAAATTAGGACTTGAAATTACAGCGCCCTCTGGTGGCAACATGAAGTGACATGTTTTATACTTTGATGAACTGCTCCTGGCTGCTTTAAGATATACAGCTCAAATGAGCTCAGTCAAGTCATTGAATCAAGGTCAGAATTGTGACATTTCCTCAAACCATGTAAACATTGATGTTTGGCGAAGGATCATCCTTCGCCAAAGGACACGATGTTTTCATAAGTCCACTGTGCATTGTCTTATCACTACCAAACTTCTGTCACATGATAAGAGTACAAGCCTGAACAGCTCTATGTGTCAATATTTCCTCAGTGTCATAGCGCCACCTACTGATTCGCCAGGAAACAGGAAGTACTTTGTTAATCCACTCTGCATTATCCAACCGGCTCCAAACTACTGACCTATGATCACAATACTGATCTGAACAGCTCCACATATAAATATTAGTTCAGGGTCATAGCGCCACCTACTGATCAGTGTGAAAATTCAGTTGTGTTAACATTGTCCAATTGACACAAAATTGCTCACGCTACATCAGAGCGCCTACATGAAGAGATCTATATGTCTGTGCGTAATAATAGTGATGGCGCCACCTACTGGCAAACCTACTGCCGCAGAGCACAAAACGCATGCAACGTGGAGAAGTGCATGCTCGATCGATGATGTGCGCTTGGTCATCGATCGCTCTCTCCACCGACCGCAACAGGCTTCAACGTGCGGGTGCTCGGGCCCGCAAGTGCTACAACGTAGCCCTAGTTCTTATTATTAGGGCCCGAGCACCGAATGGTGAGAGGCCCTATTGAATCTGTAAGGATTTTTATTATTATTATTATTATTATTATTATTATTATTATTATTTCCCTTTGGGGGGCTTTTTCAGGGTCTAGACATGCTCAAAAAGTTATGAAACTTTGCAGGAAATTCAAGGTCTGCGGATATTTTAGTATTCTGGAGTAATTGGAATTGGGCGTGGCAAAATGGCTCTACAGCGCCCCCTGGAACCAGCCCCTAGGTTTCCACATAACGGATTTTCATCAAAATCTGGATATAGGTGTATCGTGACCAGTCATGAAAAAAAGTCTCATGGAGCATTATGAAAAACGCAACAGGAAGTCCGCCATTTTGCTTTTAGTGGCCATTTTGGCAATATCCCACATTTTTACTTTTACGTACTTGTCCCAGGGCTTTCATCAGATCAACTTCAAATTCAGATGAGTGTCATCACAACAAGATGGAGATAAAAAATGATTGAGGGATTTTTTTTTTATCACACCGTGTGACCGTGGCATGGCGTTAAAAATTGGTTACACGCCATCAAAACACGGGCATCTGTATCTCGGACATACATGTTCCAATCAAGTCCAAACTAGACATGTAAGACAATAGTCCCCGCCTGATGACATCTATGCATAAATGATGACTTAAAACCGCAGCGCCCCCTGGTGGCAACAGGAAATGTCTTGTTTTTTGCTTGTCTTACACTTGGATGAATTTCTCCTCATCCACTGACCTCAACCATGTCAAACTGTATCAAATGGGTCCCAAGACATTGACAATGAAGACATAAGATTACCGTGACTTTTCGTCAAACGCCATATGAATGGCGTGGCATTAAAGTTCATCAACTCGCCGTGAAACACGAAATTGCTGTAACTTCAGTGTTCATGATTCTATCTCTCTCAAACTACATGTGTGTAACAACAGCCCCCCCCTGAAGATATTCATATGGTTTTAAGAAATGGGCGTGGCAAAAAAACTGACCAGCGCCCCCTATAGGGCAACCCCGGCACTACGATGGCCGACATTTATACAAATCTATCGGGACATGTGTCGTTTCATAACAAACAAAAAAATATCTTGGATAGGTATGCTTGACCAAACAGGGAGGCCGCCATTTTGGATTAAGTGGCCATTTTTTTTCCATATTCCACATTTTTACTTGATGCACTTGTCCCAGGGCTTTCATCAGATTAACTTCAAATTAAGATCAGTGCCATCACAACAAGATGGAGATAAAAAGTGATTAAGAGATTGACCTTTCGTCACACCGTGTGACCGTGGCGTGGCGTCTTGAGTTTGATTAAACGCCATCAAAACACGAGGTTCTGTATCTCGGACATACATTGTCCAATCGAGTCCAAACTAGACATGTAAGACAAGGGTGCCATCCTGATGACATCTACACAGAAATTATGACTTGAAATCACAGTGCCCCCTGGTGGCAACATGAAGTGACATGTTTTATACTTTGATGAACTGCTCCTGGCTGCTTTAAGATATACAGCTCAAATGAGCTCAGTCAAGTCATTGAATCAAGGTCAGAATTGTGACATTTCCTCAAACCATTTAAACGTTGAGGTGCGGCGAAGGATCATCCTTCGCCAAAGGACACGATGTTTTCATAAGTCCACTGTGCATTGTCCTATCACTACCAAACTTCTGTCACATGATAAGAGTACAAGCCTGAACAGCTCTATGTGTCAATATTTCCTCAGTGTCATAGCGCCACCTACTGATTCGCCAGGAAACAGGAAGTACTTTGTTAATCCACTCTGCATTATCCAACCGGCTCCAAACTACTGACCTATGATCACAATACTGATCTGAACAGCTCCACATATAAATATTAGATCAGGGTCATAGCGCCACCTACTGATCAGTGTGAAAATTAAGTTGTGTTAACATTGTCCAATTGACACAAAATTGCTCACGCTACATCAGAGCGCCTACATGAACAGATATATTTATTATTATTATTAGGGCCCGAGCACCGAATGGTGAGAGGCCCTATTGAAATTGTAGGCATTATTCTTATTATTATTATTCTTATTATTCTCCGAACAATGAATTGGCTTTTTGAGGGCTTCAACGTGCTCAAAAAGTTTTTAAACTTTCCAGTAAATTAGAGAGTGGTGAAAATTTACGTATTCTGGAGTATTTGGAAATGGGCGTGGCAAAATGGCTCAACAGCGCCCCCTGGAACCAGCCCCTAGGTTTCCACATAAGCGATTTTCCCCAAAATCTAGACACTGGTGTAACGTGACTAATCATAGAAAAAAGTCTATTGAAGCATTATGAAAAATGCAACAGGAAGCCCGCCATTTTGGATTTAGTGGCCATTTTGGCCAAATTCCACATTTTTACTTTAATGTACTTGTCGTAGAGCTTTCATCAGATCAACTTAAAAATTAGACGGGTGTCATCACAACAAGATTGAGAAAAAAAATTATCAACGGAATTTTTTTCCGTCACTTCGTGTGACCGTGGCGTGAAGTCAAAATTTGGTTCCACGCCATCAAAACACGTGTATCTGTATCTCAAACATACATGGTCCAATCAAGTCCAAACTAGACATGTAAGAGAAGAGTCCCGGCCTGATGACATCTACACAGAAATAATGACTTAAAATCACAGCGCCCCCTGGTGGCACCAGGAAATGTCTTGTTTTTTGCTTGTCTTACTTTTGGATGTATTCCTCCTCATCCACTGACCTCAACCATGTCAAACTGTACCAAATGGGTCTCAAGACATTGATAATGAAGGCATAAGATAACTGTGACTTTTCGTCAAACGCCATATTAATGGCGTGGCATCAAAGTTCATCACCTCGCCGTGAAACACGAAATTGCTTTAACTTCAGTGTTCATGGTTCTATCTCACTCAAACTACATGTGTGCAACAACATCCCCCCCCTGAAGATTTTCATATGGTTTTAAGGAATGGGCGTGGCAAAATAACTGACTAGCGCCCCCTAACGGGCAGCCCCGGCACTACGCTTGGCCGACATGTACAAAAATCGATTTGGGCATGTGTCTTTTCATAACAAACAAATAAGTCTCTTGGATAGATATGCTAGACTAAACAGGAAGCCCGCCATTTTGGATTTATTGGCCATTTTAGCCCTATTCCACATTTTTACTTTGATTTACTTGTCGTAGAGCTTTCATCAGATCAACTTCAAATTCAGATGAGTGTCATCACAACAAGATTGAGATAAAAACTGATTAAGGGATTTCTTTCCCTTCACACCGTGTGACCGTGGCGTGGGGTTAAAATTTGGTTACACGCCATCAAAACACGAGCATCTGTATCTCGAACATACATGGTCCAATCAAGTCTAAACTAGACATGCAAGACAAGAGTTCCGGCTTGATGACATCTACACAGAAATTAGGACTTGAAATTACAGCGCCCTCTGGTGGCAACATGAAGTGACATGTTTTATACTTTGATGAACTGCTCCTGGCTGCTTTAAGATATACAGCTCAAATGAGCTCAGTCAAGTCATTGAATCAAGGTCAGAATTGTGACATTTCCTCAAACCATGTAAACATTGATGTTTGGCGAAGGATCATCCTTCGCCAAAGGACACGATGTTTTCATAAGTCCACTGTGCATTGTCTTATCACTACCAAACTTCTGTCACATGATAAGAGTACAAGCCTGAACAGCTCTATGTGTCAATATTTCCTCAGTGTCATAGCGCCACCTACTGATTCGCCAGGAAACAGGAAGTACTTTGTTAATCCACTCTGCATTATCCAACCGGCTCCAAACTACTGACCTATGATCACAATACTGATCTGAACAGCTCCACATATAAATATTAGTTCAGGGTCATAGCGCCACCTACTGATCAGTGTGAAAATTCAGTTGTGTTAACATTGTCCAATTGACACAAAATTGCTCACGCTACATCAGAGCGCCTACATGAAGAGATCTATATGTCTGTGCGTAATAATAGTGATGGCGCCACCTACTGGCAAACCTACTGCCGCAGAGCACAAAACGCATGCAACGTGGAGAAGTGCATGCTCGATCGATGATGTGCGCTTGGTCATCGATCGCTCTCTCCACCGACCGCAACAGGCTTCAACGTGCGGGTGCTCGGGCCCGCAAGTGCTACAACGTAGCCCTAGTTCTTATTATTAGGGCCCGAGCACCGAATGGTGAGAGGCCCTATTGAATCTGTAAGGATTTTTATTATTATTATTATTATTAGGGCCCGAGCACCGAAAGGTGAGAGGCCCTATTGAAATTGTAAGGATTTTTATTATTATTATTATTTCCCTTCGGGGGGCTTTTTCAGGGTCTAGACATGCTCAAAAAGTTGTTAAACTTTGCAGGAAATTCAAGGTCTGCGGACAATTTAGTATTCTGGAGTAATTTGAATTGGGCGTGGCAAAATGACTCAACAGCGCCCCCTGGAACCAGCCCCTAGGTTTCCACATAAGCGATTTTCCCCAAAATCTAGACACTGGTGTAACGTGACTAATCATAGAAAAAAGTCTATTGGAGCATTATGAAAAACGCAACAGGAAGTCCGCCATTTTGCTTTTAGTGGCCATTTTGGCAATATCCCACATTTTTACTTTTACGTACTTGTCCCAGGGCTTTCATCAGATCAACTTCAAATTCAGATGAGTGTCATCACAACAAGATGGAGATAAAAAATGATTGAGGGATTTTTTTTTTTATCACACCGTGTGACCGTGGCATGGCGTTAAAAATTGGTTACACGCCATCAAAACACGGGCATCTGTATCTCGGACATACATGTTCCAATCAAGTCCAAACTAGACATGTAAGACAATAGTCCCCGCCTGATGACATCTATGCATAAATGATGACTTAAAACCGCAGCGCCCCCTGGTGGCAACAGGAAATGTCTTGTTTTTTGCTTGTCTTACACTTGGATGAATTTCTCCTCATCCACTGACCTCAACCATGTCAAACTGTATCAAATGGGTCCCAAGACATTGACAATGAAGACATAAGATTACCGTGACTTTTCGTCAAACGCCATATGAATGGCGTGGCATTAAAGTTCATCAACTCGCCGTGAAACACGAAATTGCTGTAACTTCAGTGTTCATGGTTCTATCTCTCTCAAACTACATGTGTGTAACAACAGCCCCCCCCTGAAGATATTCATATGGTTTTAAGAAATGGGCGTGGCAAAAAAACTGACCAGCGCCCCCTATAGGGCAACCCCGGCACTACGATGGCCGACATTTATACAAATCTATCGGGACATGTGTCGTTTCATAACAAACAAAAAAATATCTTGGATAGGTATGCTTGACCAAACAGGGAGGCCGCCATTTTGGATTAAGTGGCCATTTTTTTTCCATATTCCACATTTTTACTTGATGCACTTGTCCCAGGGCTTTCATCAGATTAACTTCAAATTAAGATCAGTGCCATCACAACAAGATGGAGATAAAAAGTGATTAAGAGATTGACCTTTCGTCACACCGTGTGACCGTGGCGTGGCGTCTTGAGTTTGATTAAACGCCATCAAAACACGAGGTTCTGTATCTCGGACATACATTGTCCAATCGAGTCCAAACTAGACATGTAAGACAAGGGTGCCATCCTGATGACATCTACACAGAAATTATGACTTGAAATTACAGCGCCCCCTGGTGGCTACAGGAAGTGACATGTTTTATACTTTGATGAACTGCTCCTGGCTGATTTACAATATACAGCTCAAATCAGATCAGTCAAGTCATTAGATCATGGTCAGAATTGTGACGTTTCCTCAAACCGTGTAAACATTGATGTGCGGCGAAGGATTTTCCTTCGCCAAAGGACACGATGTTATCATAACTCCACTGTGCATTGTCCTATCACTACCAAACTTCTGTCACATGGTCAGAGTCCAAGCCTGAACAGCTCTATGTGTCAATATTTCCTCAGTGTCATAGCGCCACCTACTGATTCGCCAGGAAACAGGAAGTACTTTGTTAATCCACTCTGCATTATCCAACCGGCTCCAAACTACTGACCTATGATCACAATACTGATCTGAACAGCTCCACATATAAATATTAGTTCAGGGTCATAGCGCCACCTACTGATCAGTGTGAAAATTAAGTTGTGTTAACATTGTCCAATTGACACAAAATTGCTCACGCTACATCAGAGCGCCTACATGAACAGATATATATATCTGTGCGTAATAATAGTGATGGCGCCACCTACTGGCAAACCTACTGCCGCAGAGCGCAAAACGCATGCAACGTGGAGAAGTGCATGCTCGATCGATGATGTGCGCTTGGTCATCGATCGCTCTCTCCACCGACCGCAACAGGCTTCAACGTGCGGGTGCTCGGGCCCGCAAGTGCTACAACGTAGCCCTAGTTATTATTATTATTATTATTATTTCCCTTTGGGGGGCTTTTTCAGGGTCTAGACATGCTCAAAAAGTTATGAAACTTTGCAGGAAATTCAAGGTCTGCGGATATTTTAGTATTCTGGAGTAATTGGAATTGGGCGTGGCAAAATGGCTCTACAGCGCCCCCTGGAACCAGCCCCTAGGTTTCCACATAACGGATTTTCATCAAAATCTGGATATAGGTGTATCGTGACCAGTCATGAAAAAAAGTCTCATGGAGCATTATGAAAAACGCAACAGGAAGTCCGCCATTTTGCTTTTAGTGGCCATTTTGGCAATATCCCACATTTTTACTTTTACGTACTTGTCCCAGGGCTTTCATCAGATCAACTTCAAATTCAGATGAGTGTCATCACAACAAGATGGAGATAAAAAATGATTGAGGGATTTTTTTTTTATCACACCGTGTGACCGTGGCATGGCGTTAAAAATTGGTTACACGCCATCAAAACACGGGCATCTGTATCTCGGACATACATGTTCCAATCAAGTCCAAACTAGACATGTAAGACAATAGTCCCCGCCTGATGACATCTATGCATAAATGATGACTTAAAACCGCAGCGCCCCCTGGTGGCAACAGGAAATGTCTTGTTTTTTGCTTGTCTTACACTTGGATGAATTTCTCCTCATCCACTGACCTCAACCATGTCAAACTGTATCAAATGGGTCCCAAGACATTGACAATGAAGACATAAGATTACCGTGACTTTTCGTCAAACGCCATATGAATGGCGTGGCATTAAAGTTCATCAACTCGCCGTGAAACACGAAATTGCTGTAACTTCAGTGTTCATGATTCTATCTCTCTCAAACTACATGTGTGTAACAACAGCCCCCCCCTGAAGATATTCATATGGTTTTAAGAAATGGGCGTGGCAAAAAAACTGACCAGCGCCCCCTATAGGGCAACCCCGGCACTACGATGGCCGACATTTATACAAATCTATCGGGACATGTGTCGTTTCATAACAAACAAAAAAATATCTTGGATAGGTATGCTTGACCAAACAGGGAGGCCGCCATTTTGGATTAAGTGGCCATTTTTTTTCCATATTCCACATTTTTACTTGATGCACTTGTCCCAGGGCTTTCATCAGATTAACTTCAAATTAAGATCAGTGCCATCACAACAAGATGGAGATAAAAAGTGATTAAGAGATTGACCTTTCGTCACACCGTGTGACCGTGGCGTGGCGTCTTGAGTTTGATTAAACGCCATCAAAACACGAGGTTCTGTATCTCGGACATACATTGTCCAATCGAGTCCAAACTAGACATGTAAGACAAGGGTGCCATCCTGATGACATCTACACAGAAATTATGACTTGAAATCACAGTGCCCCCTGGTGGCAACATGAAGTGACATGTTTTATACTTTGATGAACTGCTCCTGGCTGCTTTAAGATATACAGCTCAAATGAGCTCAGTCAAGTCATTGAATCAAGGTCAGAATTGTGACATTTCCTCAAACCATTTAAACGTTGAGGTGCGGCGAAGGATCATCCTTCGCCAAAGGACACGATGTTTTCATAAGTCCACTGTGCATTGTCCTATCACTACCAAACTTCTGTCACATGATAAGAGTACAAGCCTGAACAGCTCTATGTGTCAATATTTCCTCAGTGTCATAGCGCCACCTACTGATTCGCCAGGAAACAGGAAGTACTTTGTTAATCCACTCTGCATTATCCAACCGGCTCCAAACTACTGACCTATGATCACAATACTGATCTGAACAGCTCCACATATAAATATTAGATCAGGGTCATAGCGCCACCTACTGATCAGTGTGAAAATTAAGTTGTGTTAACATTGTCCAATTGACACAAAATTGCTCACGCTACATCAGAGCGCCTACATGAACAGATATATTTATTATTATTATTAGGGCCCGAGCACCGAATGGTGAGAGGCCCTATTGAAATTGTAGGCATTATTCTTATTATTATTATTCTTATTATTCTCCGAACAATGAATTGGCTTTTTGAGGGCTTCAACGTGCTCAAAAAGTTTTTAAACTTTCCAGTAAATTAGAGAGTGGTGAAAATTTACGTATTCTGGAGTATTTGGAAATGGGCGTGGCAAAATGGCTCAACAGCGCCCCCTGGAACCAGCCCCTAGGTTTCCACATAAGCGATTTTCCCCAAAATCTAGACACTGGTGTAACGTGACTAATCATAGAAAAAAGTCTATTGAAGCATTATGAAAAATGCAACAGGAAGCCCGCCATTTTGGATTTAGTGGCCATTTTGGCCAAATTCCACATTTTTACTTTAATGTACTTGTCGTAGAGCTTTCATCAGATCAACTTAAAAATTAGACGGGTGTCATCACAACAAGATTGAGAAAAAAAATTATCAACGGAATTTTTTTCCGTCACTTCGTGTGACCGTGGCGTGAAGTCAAAATTTGGTTCCACGCCATCAAAACACGTGTATCTGTATCTCAAACATACATGGTCCAATCAAGTCCAAACTAGACATGTAAGAGAAGAGTCCCGGCCTGATGACATCTACACAGAAATAATGACTTAAAATCACAGCGCCCCCTGGTGGCACCAGGAAATGTCTTGTTTTTTGCTTGTCTTACTTTTGGATGTATTCCTCCTCATCCACTGACCTCAACCATGTCAAACTGTACCAAATGGGTCTCAAGACATTGATAATGAAGGCATAAGATAACTGTGACTTTTCGTCAAACGCCATATTAATGGCGTGGCATCAAAGTTCATCACCTCGCCGTGAAACACGAAATTGCTTTAACTTCAGTGTTCATGGTTCTATCTCACTCAAACTACATGTGTGCAACAACATCCCCCCCCTGAAGATTTTCATATGGTTTTAAGGAATGGGCGTGGCAAAATAACTGACTAGCGCCCCCTAACGGGCAGCCCCGGCACTACGCTTGGCCGACATGTACAAAAATCGATTTGGGCATGTGTCTTTTCATAACAAACAAATAAGTCTCTTGGATTGATATGCTAGACTAAACAGGAAGCCCGCCATTTTGGATTTAGTGGCCATTTTGGCCCTATTCAACATTTTTACTTTGATTTACTTGTCGTAGAGCTTTCATCAGATCAACTTCAAATTCAGATGAGTGTCATCACAACAAGATTGAGATAAAAACCGATTAAGGGATTTTTTTCCCTTCACACCGTGTGACCGTGGCGTGGCGTTAAAGTTTGGTAACACGCCATCAAAACACGAGCATCTGTATCTCGAACATACATTGTCCAATCAAGTCCAAACTAGACATGCAAGACAAGAGTTCCGGCTTGATGACATCTACACAGAAATTATGACTTGAAATCAGAGCGCCCCCTGGTGGCAACATGAAGGGACATGTTTTATACTTTGATGAACTGCTCCTTGCTGCTTTAAGATATACAGCTCAAATGAGCTCAGTCAAGTCATTGAATCAAGGTCAGAATTGTGACATTTCCTCAAACCATTTAAACGTTGAGGTGCGGCGAAGGATCATCCTTCGCCAAAGGACACAATGTTTTCATAAGTCCACTGTGCATTGTCCTATCACTACCAAACTTCTGTCACATGATAAGAGTACAAGCTGAACAGCTCTATGTGTCAATATTTCCTCAGTGTCATAGCGCCACCTACTGATTTGCCAGGAAACAGGAAGTACTTTGTTAATCCACTCTGCATTCTCCAACCGGCTCCAAACTACTGACCTATGATCACAATACTGATCTGAACAGCTCCACATATAAATATTAGTTCAGGGTCATAGCGCCACCTACTGATCAGTGTGAAAATTAAGTTGTGTTAACATTGTCCAATTGACACAAAATTGCTCACGCTACATCAGAGCGCCTACATGAACAGATATATATGTCTGTGCGTAATAATAGTGATGGCGCCACCTACTGGCAAACCTACTGCCGCAGAGCGCAAAACGCATTTAACGTGGAGAAGTGTATGCTCGATCGATGATGTGCGCTTGGTCATCGATCGCTCTCTCCACTGACCGCAACAGGCTTCAACGTGCGGGTGCTCGGGCCCGCAAGTGCTACAACGTAGCCCTAGTTATTAGGGCCCGAGCACCGAATGGTGAGAGGCCCTATTGAAATTGTAGGCATTATTCTTATTATTATTCTTATTATTCTCCGAACAATGAATTGGCTTTTTGAGGGCTTCAACGTGCTCAAAAAGTTTTTAAACTTTCCAGTAAATTAGAGAGTGGTGAAAATTTACGTAATCTGGAGTATTTGGAAATGGGCGTGGCAAAACGGCTCAACAGCGCCCCCTGGAACCAGCCGCTAGGTTTCCACATAAGCGATTTTCACCAAAATCTAGACACTGGTGTAACGTGAATAATCATAGAAAAAAGTCTCTTGAAGCATTATGAAAAACGCAACAGGAAGCCCGCCATTTTGGATTTAGTGGCCATTTTGGCCAAATTCCACATTTTTAGTTTAATGTACTTGTCGTAGAGCTTTCATCAGATCAACTTCAAATTCAGATGAGTGTCATCACAACAAGATGGAGATAAAAAATGATTGAGGGATTTTCTTTTTATCACACCGTGTGACCGTGGCATGGCGTTAAAAATTGGTTACACGCCATCAAAACACGGGCATCTGTATCTCGGACATACATGTTCCAATCAAGTCCAAACTAGACATGTAAGACAATAGTCCCTGCCTGATGACATCTATGCATAAATGATGACTTAAAACTGCAGCGCCCCCTGGTGGCAACAGGAAATGTCTTGTTTTTTGCTTGTCTTACACTTGGATGAATTTCTCCTCATCCACTGACCTCAACCATGTCAAACTGTATCAAATGGGTCCCAAGACATTGACAATGAAGACATAAGATTACCGTGACTTTTCGTCAAACGCCATATGAATGGCGTGGCATTAAAGTTCATCAACTCGCCGTGAAACACGAAATTGCTGTAACTTCAGTGTTCATGATTCTATCTCTCTCAAACTACATGTGTGTAACAACAGCCCCCCCCCTGAAGATATTCATATGGTTTTAAGAAATGGACGTGGCAAAAAAACTGACCAGCGCCCCCTATAGGGCAACCCCGGCACTACGATGGCCGACATTTATACAAATCTATCGGGACATGTGTCGTTTCATAACAAACAAAAAAATATCTTGGATAGGTATGCTTGACCAAACAGGGAGGCCGCCATTTTGGATTAAGTGGCCATTTTTTTTCCATATTCCACATTTTTACTTGATGCACTTGTCCCAGGGCTTTCATCAGATTAACTTCAAATTAAGATCAGTGCCATCACAACAAGATGGAGATAAAAAGTGATTAAGAGATTGACCTTTCGTCACACCGTGTGACCGTGGCGTGGCGTCTTGAGTTTGATTAAACGCCATCAAAACACGAGGTTCTGTATCTCGGACATACATTGTCCAATCGAGTCCAAACTAGACATGTAAGACAAGGGTGCCATCCTGATGACATCTACACAGAAATTATGACTTGAAATTACAGCGCCCCCTGGTGGCTACAGGAAGTGACATGTTTTATACTTTGATGAACTGCTCCTGGCTGATTTACAATATACAGCTCAAATCAGATCAGTCAAGTCATTAGATCATGGTCAGAATTGTGACGTTTCCTCAAACCGTGTAAACATTGATGTGCGGCGAAGGATTTTCCTTCGCCAAAGGACACGATGTTATCATAACTCCACTGTGCATTGTCCTATCACTACAAAACGTCTGTCACATGGTCAGAGTCCAAGCCTGAACAGCTCTATGTGTCAATATTTCCTCAGTGTCATAGCGCCACCTACTGATTCGCCAGGAATTAGGAAGTACTTTGTTAATCCACTCTGCATTATCCAACCGGCTCCAAACTACTGACCTATGATCACAATCCTGAATAGAACAGCTCCATATATGAATATTAGTTCAGGATCATAGCGCCACCTATTGATCAGTGTGAAAATTAAGTTGCGGAAACATTGTCCAATTGACACAAAATTTCTCACGCTACATCAGAGCGCCTACTTGAACAGATCTATATTTCTTATTATTATTAGGGCCTGAGCACCGAATGGTGAGAGGCCCTATTGAATCTGTAAGGATTTTTATTATTATTATTATTATTATTATTATTATTATTATTATTATTTCCCTTTGGGGGGCTTTTTCAGGGTCTAGACATGCTCAAAAAGTTATGAAACTTTGCAGGAAATTCAAGGTCTGCGGATATTTTAGTATTCTGGAGTAATTGGAATTGGGCGTGGCAAAATGGCTCTACAGCGCCCCCTGGAACCAGCCCCTAGGTTTCCACATAACGGATTTTCATCAAAATCTGCATATAGGTGTATCGTGACCAGTCATGAAAAAAAGTCTCATGGAGCATTATGAAAAACGCAACAGGAAGTCCGCCATTTTGCTTTTAGTGGCCATTTTGGCAATATCCCACATTTTTACTTTTACGTACTTGTCCCAGGGCTTTCATCAGATCAACTTCAAATTCAGATGAGTGTCATCACAACAAGATGGAGATAAAAAATGATTGAGGGATTTTTTTTTTATCACACCGTGTGACCGTGGCATGGCGTTAAAAATTGGTTACACGCCATCAAAACACGGGCATCTGTATCTCGGACATACATGTTCCAATCAAGTCCAAACTAGACATGTAAGACAATAGTCCCCGCCTGATGACATCTATGCATAAATGATGACTTAAAACCGCAGCGCCCCCTGGTGGCAACAGGAAATGTCTTGTTTTTTGCTTGTCTTACACTTGGATGAATTTCTCCTCATCCACTGACCTCAACCATGTCAAACTGTATCAAATGGGTCCCAAGACATTGACAATGAAGACATAAGATTACCGTGACTTTTCGTCAAACGCCATATGAATGGCGTGGCATTAAAGTTCATCAACTCGCCGTGAAACACGAAATTGCTGTAACTTCAGTGTTCATGATTCTATCTCTCTCAAACTACATGTGTGTAACAACAGCCCCCCCCTGAAGATATTCATATGGTTTTAAGAAATGGGCGTGGCAAAAAAACTGACCAGCGCCCCCTATAGGGCAACCCCGGCACTACGATGGCCGACATTTATACAAATCTATCGGGACATGTGTCGTTTCATAACAAACAAAAAAATATCTTGGATAGGTATGCTTGACCAAACAGGGAGGCCGCCATTTTGGATTAAGTGGCCATTTTTTTTCCATATTCCACATTTTTACTTGATGCACTTGTCCCAGGGCTTTCATCAGATTAACTTCAAATTAAGATCAGTGCCATCACAACAAGATGGAGATAAAAAGTGATTAAGAGATTGACCTTTCGTCACACCGTGTGACCGTGGCGTGGCGTCTTGAGTTTGATTAAACGCCATCAAAACACATGGTTCTGTATCTCGGACATACATTGTCCAATCGAGTCCAAACTAGACATGTAAGACAAGGGTGCCATCCTGATGACATCTACACAGAAATTATGACTTGAAATTACAGCGCCCCCTGGTGGCTACAGGAAGTGACATGTTTTATACTTTGATGAACTGCTCCTGGCTGATTTACAATATACAGCTCAAATCAGATCAGTCAAGTCATTAGATCATGGTCAGAATTGTGACGTTTCCTCAAACCGTGTAAACATTGATGTGCGGCGAAGGATTTTCCTTCGCCAAAGGACACGATGTTATCATAACTCCACTGTGCATTGTCCTATCACTACAAAACTTCTGTCACATGGTCAGAGTCCAAGCCTGAACAGCTCTATGTGTCAATATTTCCTCAGTGTCATAGCGCCACCTACTGATTCGCCAGGAAACAGGAAGTACTTTGTTAATCCACACTGCCTTATCCAACCGGCTCCAAACTTCTGACCTATGATCACAATCCTGATCTGAACAGCTCCATATATAAACATTAGTTCACGGTCATAGCGCCACCTACTGATCAGTGTGAAAATTACATTGTGGTAAAATTTTCCAATTGACACGAAACTGCTCACGCTACATCAGAGCGGCTACTTGAACAGATCTATAAGTCTGTGTGTAATAATAGTGATGGCGCCACCTACTGGCAAACCTACTGCCGCAGAGCGCAAAACGCATGCAACGTGGAGAAGTGCATGCTCGATCGATGATGTGCGCTTGGTCATCGATCGCTCTCTCCACCGACCGCAACAGGCTTCAACGTGCGGGTGCTCGGGCCCGCAAGTGCTACAACGTAGCCCTAGTTCTTATTATTCTCCGAACAATGAATTGGCTTTTTGAGGGCTTCAACGTGCTCAAAAAGTTTTGAAACTTTCCAGTAAATTAGAGAGTGGTGAAAATTTACGTAATCTGGAGTATTTGGAAATGGGCGTGGCAAAACGGCTCAACAGCGCCCCCTGGAACCAGCCCTTAGGTTTCCACATAAGCGATTTTCACCAAAATCTAGACACTGGTGTAACGTGAATAATCATAGAAAAAAGTCTCTTGGAGCATTATGAAAAACGCAACAGGAAGCCCGCCATTTTGGATTTAGTGGCCATTTTGGCCAAATTCCACATTTTTAGTTTAATGTACTTGTCGTAGAGCTTTCATCAGATCAACTTAAAAATTAGACGCGTGTCATCACAACAAGATGGAGATAAAAAATGATTGAGGGATTTTTTTTTTATCACACCGTGTGACCGTGGCATGGCGTTAAAAATTGGTTACACGCCATCAAAACACGGGCATCTGTATCTCGGACATACATGTTCCAATCAAGTCCAAACTAGACATGTAAGACAACAGTCCCCGCTTGATGACATCTATGCATAAATGATGACTTAAAACCGCAGCGCCCCCTGGTGGCAACAGGAAATGTCTTGTTTTTTGCTTGTCTTACACTTGGATGAATTTCTCCTCATCCACTGACCTCAACCATGTCAAACTGTATCAAATGGGTCCCAAGACATTGACAATGAAGACATAAGATTACCGTGACTTTTCGTCAAACGCCATATGAATGGCGTGGCATTAAAGTTCATCAACTCGCCGTGAAACACGAAATTGCTGTAACTTCAGTGTTCATGATTCTATCTCTCTCAAACTACATGTGTGTAACAACAGCCCCCCCCTGAAGATATTCATATGGTTTTAAGAAATGGGCGTGGCAAAAAAACTGACCAGCGCCCCCTATAGGGCAACCCCGGCACCACGATGGCCGACATTTATACAAATCTATCGGGACATGTGTCGTTTCATAACAAACAAAAAAATATCTTGGATAGGTATGCTTGACCAAACAGGGAGGCCGCCATTTTGGATTAAGTGGCCATTTTTTTTCCATATTCCACATTTTTACTTGATGCACTTGTCCCAGGGCTTTCATCAGATTAACTTCAAATTAAGATCAGTGCCATCACAACAAGATGGAGATAAAAAGTGATTAAGAGATTGACCTTTCGTCACACCGTGTGACCGTGGCGTGGCGTCTTGAGTTTGATTAAACGCCATCAAAACACGAGGTTCTGTATCTCGGACATACATTGTCCAATCGAGTCCAAACTAGACATGTAAGACAAGGGTGCCATCCTGATGACATCTACACAGAAATTATGACTTGAAATTACAGCGCCCCCTGGTGGCTACAGGAAGTGACATGTTTTATACTTTGATGAACTGCTCCTAGCTGCTTTAAGATATACAGCTCAAATGAGCTCAGTCAAGTCATTGAATCAAGGTCAGAATTGTGACATTTCCTCAAACCATTTAAACGTTGAGGTGCGGCGAAGGATCATCCTTCGCCAAAGGACACGATGTTTTCATAAGTCCACTGTGCATTGTCCTATCACTACCAAACTTCTGTCACATGATAAGAGTACAAGCCTGAACAGCTCTATGTGTCAATATTTCCTCAGTGTCATAGCGCCACCTACTGATTCGCCAGGAAACAGGAAGTACTTTGTTAATCCACTCTGCATTATCCAACCGGCTCCAAACTACTGACCTATGATCACAATACTGATCTGAACAGCTCCACATATAAATATTAGATCAGGGTCATAGCGCCACCTACTGATCAGTGTGAAAATTAAGTTGTGTTAACATTGTCCAATTGACACAAAATTGCTCACGCTACATCAGAGCGCCTACATGAACAGATATATATGTCTGTGCGTAATAATAGTGATGGCGCCACCTACTGGCAAACCTATTGCCGCAGAGCGCAAAACGCATGCAACGTGGAGGAGTGCATGCTCGATCGATGATGTGCGCTTGGTCATCGATCGCTCTCTCCACCGACCGCAACAGGCTTCAACGTGCGGGTGCTCGGGCCCGCAAGTGCTACAACGTAGCCCTAGTTAGGGCCCGAGCACCGAATGGTGAGAGGCCCTATTGAATCTGTAAGGATTTTTATTATTATTATTATTATTATTATTATTATTATTATTATTTCCCTTTGGGGGGCTTTTTCAGGGTCTAGACATGCTCAAAAAGTTATGAAACTTTGCAGGAAATTCAAGGTCTGCGGATATTTTAGTATTCTGGAGTAATTGGAATTGGGCGTGGCAAAATGGCTCTACAGCGCCCCCTGGAACCAGCCCCTAGGTTTCCACATAACGGATTTTCATCAAAATCTGGATATAGGTGTATCGTGACCAGTCATGAAAAAAAGTCTCATGGAGCATTATGAAAAACGCAACAGGAAGTCCGCCATTTTGCTTTTAGTGGCCATTTTGGCAATATCCCACATTTTTACTTTTACGTACTTGTCCCAGGGCTTTCATCAGATCAACTTCAAATTCAGATGAGTGTCATCACAACAAGATGGAGATAAAAAATGATTGAGGGATTTTTTTTTTATCACACCGTGTGACCGTGGCATGGCGTTAAAAATTGGTTACACGCCATCAAAACACGGGCATCTGTATCTCGGACATACATGTTCCAATCAAGTCCAAACTAGACATGTAAGACAATAGTCCCCGCCTGATGACATCTATGCATAAATGATGACTTAAAACCGCAGCGCCCCCTGGTGGCAACAGGAAATGTCTTGTTTTTTGCTTGTCTTACACTTGGATGAATTTCTCCTCATCCACTGACCTCAACCATGTCAAACTGTATCAAATGGGTCCCAAGACATTGACAATGAAGACATAAGATTACCGTGACTTTTCGTCAAACGCCATATGAATGGCGTGGCATTAAAGTTCATCAACTCGCCGTGAAACACGAAATTGCTGTAACTTCAGTGTTCATGATTCTATCTCTCTCAAACTACATGTGTGTAACAACAGCCCCCCCCTGAAGATATTCATATGGTTTTAAGAAATGGGCGTGGCAAAAAAACTGACCAGCGCCCCCTATAGGGCAACCCCGGCACTACGATGGCCGACATTTATACAAATCTATCGGGACATGTGTCGTTTCATAACAAACAAAAAAATATCTTGGATAGGTATGCTTGACCAAACAGGGAGGCCGCCATTTTGGATTAAGTGGCCATTTTTTTTCCATATTCCACATTTTTACTTGATGCACTTGTCCCAGGGCTTTCATCAGATTAACTTCAAATTAAGATCAGTGCCATCACAACAAGATGGAGATAAAAAGTGATTAAGAGATTGACCTTTCGTCACACCGTGTGACCGTGGCGTGGCGTCTTGAGTTTGATTAAACGCCATCAAAACACGAGGTTCTGTATCTCGGACATACATTGTCCAATCGAGTCCAAACTAGACGTGTAAGACAAGGGTGCCATCATGATGACATCTACACAGAAATTATGACTTGAAATTACAGCGCCCCCTGGTGGCTACAGGAAGTGACATGTTTTATACTTTGATGAACTGCTCCTGGCTGCTTTAAGATATACAGCTCAAATGAGCTCAGTCAAGTCATTGAATCAAGGTCAGAATTGTGACATTTCCTCAAACCATGTAAACATTGATGTTTGGCGAAGGATCATCCTTCGCCAAAGGACACGATGTTTTCATAAGTCCACTGTGCATTGTCCTATCACTACCAAACTTCTGTCACATGATAAGAGTACAAGCCTGAACAGCTCTATGAGTCAATATTTCCTCAGTGTCATAGCGCCACCTACTGATTCGCCAGGAAACAGGAAGTACTTTGTTAATCCACTCTGCATTATCCAACCGGCTCCAAACTACTGACCTATGATCACAATACTGATCTGAACAGCTCCACATATAAATATTAGTTCAGGGTCAGAGCGCCACCTACTGATCAGTGTGAAAATTTAGTTGTGTTAACATTGTCCGATTGACACAAAATTGCTCACGCTACATCAGAGCGGCTACTTGAACAGATATATATGTCTGATCGTGATAATAGTGATGGCGCCACCTACTGGCAAACCTACTGCCGCAGAGCGCATTTAACGTGGAGAAGTGCATGCTCGATCGATGATGTGCGCTTGGTCATCGATCGCTCTCTCCACCGACCGCAACAGGCTTCAACGTGCGGGTGCTCGGGCCCGCAAGTGCTACAACGTAGCCCTAGTTATTATTATTTCCCTTTGGGGGGCTTTTTTAGGGTCTAGACATGCTCAAAAAGTTATGAAACTTTGCAGGAAATTCAAGGTCTGCGGATATTTTAGTATTCTGGAGTAATTGGAGTTGGGCGTGGCAAAATGGCTCTACAGCGCCCCCTGGAACCAGCCCCTAGGTTTCCACATAACGGATTTTCATCAAAATCTGGATATAGGTGTATCGTGACCAGTCATGAAAAAAAGTCTCATGGAGCATTATGAAAAACGCAACAGGAAGTCCGCCATTTTGCTTTTAGTGGCCATTTTGGCAATATCCCACATTTTTACTTTTACGTACTTGTCCCAGGGCTTTCATCAGATCAACTTCAAATTCAGATGAGTGTCATCACAACAAGATGGAGATAAAAAATGATTGAGGGATTTTTTTTTTATCACACCGTGTGACCGTGGCATGGCGTTAAAAATTGGTTACACGCCATCAAAACACGGGCATCTGTATCTCGGACATACATGTTCCAATCAAGTCCAAACTAGACATGTAAGACAATAGTCCCCGCCTGATGACATCTATGCATAAATGATGACTTAAAACCGCAGCGCCCCCTGGTGGCAACAGGAAATGTCTTGTTTTTTGCTTGTCTTACACTTGGATGAATTTCTCCTCATCCACTGACCTCAACCATGTCAAACTGTATCAAATGGGTCCAAAGACATTGACAATGAAGACATAAGATTACCGTGACTTTTCGTCAAACGCCATATGAATGGCGTGGCATTAAAGTTCATCAACTCGCCGTGAAACACGAAATTGCTGTAACTTCAGTGTTCATGATTCTATCTCTCTCAAACTACATGTGTGTAACAACAGCCCCCCCCTGAAGATATTCATATGGTTTTAAGAAATGGGCGTGGCAATAAAACTGACCAGCGCCCCCTATAGGGCAACCCCGGCACTACGATGGCCGACATTTATACAAATCTATCGGGACATGTGTCGTTTCATAACAAACAAAAAAATATCTTGGATAGGTATGCTTGACCAAACAGGGAGGCCGCCATTTTGGATTAAGTGGCCATTTTTTTTCCATATTCCACATTTTTACTTGATGCACTTGTCCCAGGGCTTTCATCAGATTAACTTCAAATTAAGATCAGTGCCATCACAACAAGATGGAGATAAAAAGTGATTAAGAGATTGACCTTTTGTCACACCGTGTGACCGTGGCGTGGCGTCTTGAGTTTGATTAAACGCCATCAAAACACGAGGTTCTGTATCTCGGACATACATTGTCCAATCGAGTCCAAACTAGACATGTAAGACAAGGGTGCCATCCTGATGACATCTACACAGAAATTATGACTTGAAATTACAGCGCCCTCTGGTGGCTACAGGAAGTGACATGTTTTATACTTTGATGAACTGCTCCTGGCTGATTTACAATATACAGCTCAAATCAGATCAGTCAAGTCATTAGATCATGGTCAGAATTGTGACGTTTCCTCAAACCGTGTAAACATTGATGTGCGGCGAAGGATTTTCCTTCGCCAAAGGACACGATGTTATCATAACTCCACTGTGCATTGTCCTATCACTACAAAACTTCTGTCACATGGTCAGAGTCCAAGCCTGAACAGCTCTATGTGTCAATATTTCCTCAGTGTCATAGCGCCACCTACTGATTCGCCAGGAAACAGGAAGTACTTTGTTAATCCACACTGCCTTATCCAACCGGCTCCAAACTTCTGACCTATGATCACAATCCTGATCTGAACAGCTCCATATATAAACATTAGTTCAGGGTCATAGCCTCACCTACTGATCAGTGTGAAAATTACATTGTGGTAAAATTTTCCAATTGACACAAAACCTGCTCACGCTACATCAGAGCGGCTACTTGAACAGATCTATAAGTCTGTGTGTAATAATAGTGATGGCGCCACCTACTGGCAAACCTACTGCCGCAGAGCGCAAAACGCATGCAACGTGGAGAAGTGCATGCTCGATCGATGATGTGCGCTTGGTCATCGATCGCTCTCTCCACCGACCGCAACAGGCTTCAACGTGCGGGTGCTCGGGCCCGCAAGTGCTACAACATAGCCCTAGTTAGGGCCCGAGCACCGAATGGTGAGAGGCCCTATTGAATCTGTAAGGATTTTTATTATTATTATTATTATTATTATTATTATTATTATTATTATTATTATTTCCCTTTGGGGGGCTTTTTCAGGGTCTAGACATGCTCAAAAAGTTATGAAACTTTGCAGGAAATTCAAGGTCTGCGGATATTTTAGTATTCTGGAGTAATTGGAATTGGGCGTGGCAAAATGGCTCTACAGCGCCCCCTGGAACCAGCCCCTAGGTTTCCACATAACGGATTTTCATCAAAATCTGGATATAGGTGTATCGTGACCAGTCATGAAAAAAAGTCTCATGGAGCATTATGAAAAACGCAACAGGAAGTCCGCCATTTTGCTTTTAGTGGCCATTTTGGCAATATCCCACATTTTTACTTTTACGTACTTGTCCCAGGGCTTTCATCAGATCAACTTCAAATTCAGATGAGTGTCATCACAACAAGATGGAGATAAAAAATGATTGAGGGATTTTTTTTTTATCACACCGTGTGACCGTGGCATGGCGTTAAAAATTGGTTACACGCCATCAAAACACGGGCATCTGTATCTCGGACATACATGTTCCAATCAAGTCCAAACTAGACATGTAAGACAATAGTCCCCGCCTGATGACATCTATGCATAAATGATGACTTAAAACCGCAGCGCCCCCTGGTGGCAACAGGAAATGTCTTGTTTTTTGCTTGTCTTACACTTGGATGAATTTCTCCTCATCCACTGACCTCAACCATGTCAAACTGTATCAAATGGGTCCCAAGACATTGACAATGAAGACATAACATTACCGTGACTTTTCGTCAAACGCCATATGAATGGCGTTGCATTAAAGTTCATCAACTCGCCGTGAAACACGAAATTGCTGTAACTTCAGTGTTCATGATTCTATCTCTCTCAAACTACATGTGTGTAACAACAGCCCCCCCCTGAAGATATTCATATGGTTTTAAGAAATGGGCGTGGCAAAAAAACTGACCAGCGCCCCCTATAGGGCAACCCCGGCACTACGATGGCCGACATTTATACAAATCTATCGGGACATGTGTCGTTTCATAACAAACAAAAAAATATCTTGGATAGGTATGCTTGACCAAACAGGGAGGCCGCCATTTTGGATTAAGTGGCCATTTTTTTTCCATATTCCACATTTTTACTTGATGCACTTGTCCCAGGGCTTTCATCAGATTAACTTCAAATTAAGATCAGTGCCATCACAACAAGATGGAGATAAAAAGTGATTAAGAGATTGACCTTTCGTCACACCGTGTGACCGTGGCGTGGCGTCTTGAGTTTGATTAAACGCCATCAAAACACGAGGTTCTGTATCTCGGACATACATTGTCCAATCGAGTCCAAACTAGACATGTAAGACAAGGGTGCCATCCTGATGACATCTACACAGAAATTATGACTTGAAATTACAGCGCCCCCTGGTGGTAACAGGAAGTGTCATGTTTTATACTTTGATGAACTGCTCTTGGCTGCTTTAAGATATACAGCTCAAATGAGCTCAGTCAAGTCATTGAATCAAGGTCAGAATTGTGACATTTCCTCAAACCATTTAAACGTTGAGGTGCGGCGAAGGATCATCCTTCGCCAAAGGACACGATGTTCTCATAAGTCCACTGTGCATTGTCCTATCACTACCAAACTTCTGTCACATGATAAGAGTACAAGCCTGAACAGCTCTATGTGTCAATATTTCCTCAGTGTCATAGCGCCACCTACTGATTCGCCAGGAAACAGGAAGTACTTTGTTAATCCACTCTGCATTATCCAACCGGCTCCAAACTACTGACCTATGATCACAATACTGATCTGAACAGCTCCACATATAAATATTAGTTCAGGGTCAGAGCGCCACCTACTGATCAGTGTGAAAATTAAGTTGTGTTAACATTGTCCGATTGACACAAAATTGCTCACGCTACATCAGAGCGCCTACATGAACAGATATATATGTCTGTGCGTAATAATAGTGATGGCGCCACCTACTGGCAAACCTACTGCCGCAGAGCGCAAAACGCATTTAATTAGGGCCCGAGCACCGAATGGTGAGAGGCCCTATTGAATCTGTAAGGATTTTTATTATTATTATTATTATTATTTCCCTTTGGGGGGCTTTTTCAGGGTCTAGACATGCTCAAAAAGTTATGAAACTTTGCAGGAAATTCAAGGTCTGCGGATATTTTAGTATTCTGGAGTAATTGGAATTGGGCGTGGCAAAATGGCTCTACAGCGCCCCCTGGAACCAGCCCCTAGGTTTCCACATAACGGATTTTCATCAAAATCTGGATATAGGTGTATCGTGACCAGTCATGAAAAAAAGTCTCTTGGAGCATTATGAAAAACGCAACAGGAAGTCCGCCATTTTGCTTTTAGTGGCCATTTTGGCAATATCCCACATTTTTACTTTTACGTACTTGTCCCAGGGCTTTCATCAGATCAACTTTAAATTCAGATGAGTGTCATCACAACAAGATGGAGATAAAAAATGATTGAGGGATTTTTTTTTTATCACACCGTGTGACCGTGGCATGGCGTTAAAAATTGGTTACACGCCATCAAAACACGGGCATCTGTATCTCGGACATACATGTTCCAATCAAGTCCAAACTAGACATGTAAGACAATAGTCCCCGCCTGATGACATCTATGCATAAATGATGACTTAAAACCGCAGCGCCCCCTGGTGGCAACAGGAAATGTCTTGTTTTTTGCTTGTCTTACACTTGGATGAATTTCTCCTCATCCACTGACCTCAACCATGTCAAACTGTATCAAATGGGTCCCAAGACATTGACAATGAAGACATAAGATTACCGTGACTTTTCGTCAAACGCCATATGAATGGCGTGGCATTAAAGTTCATCAACTCGCCGTGAAACACGAAATTGCTGTAACTTCAGTGTTCATGATTCTATCTCTCTCAAACTACATGTGTGTAACAACAGCCCCCCCCTGAAGATATTCATATGGTTTTAAGAAATGGGCGTGGCAAAAAAACTGACCAGCGCCCCCTATAGGGCAACCCCGGCACTACGATGGCCGACATTTATACAAATCTATCGGGACATGTGTCGTTTCATAACAAACAAAAAAATATCTTGGATAGGTATGCTTGACCAAACAGGGAGGCCGCCATTTTGGATTAAGTGGCCATTTTTTTTCCATATTCCACATTTTTACTTGATGCACTTGTCCCAGGGCTTTCATCAGATTAACTTCAAATTAAGATCAGTGCCATCACAACAAGATGGAGATAAAAAGTGATTAAGAGATTGACCTTTGGTCACACCGTGTGACCGTGGCGTGGCGTCTTGAGTTTGATTAAACGCCATCAAAACACGAGGTTCTGTATCTCGGACATACATTGTCCAATCGAGTCCAAACTAGACATGTAAGACAAGGGTGCCATCCTGATGACATCTACACAGAAATTATGACTTGAAATTACAGCGCCCCCTGGTGGCTACAGGAAGTGACATGTTTTATACTTTGATGAACTGCTCCTGGCTGATTTACAATATACAGCTCAAATCAGATCAGTCAAGTCATTGAATCAAGGTCAGAATTGTGACATTTCCTCAAACCATTTAAACATTGAGGTGCGGCGAAGGATCATCCTTCGCCAAAGGACACGATGTTATCATAACTCCACTGTGCATTGTCCTATCACTACCAAACTTCTGTCACATGATAAGAATACAAGCCTGAACAGCTCTATGTGTCAATATTTCCTCAGTGTCATAGCGCCACCTACTGATTCGCCAGGAAACAGGAAGTACTTTGTTAATCCACTCTGCATTATCCAACCGGCTCCAAACTACTGACCTATGATCACAATACTATTCTGAACAGCTCCACATATAAATATTAGTTCAGGGTCATAGCGCCACCTACTGATCAGTGTGAAAATTAAGTTGTGTTAACATTGTCCAATTGACACAAAATTGCTCACGCTACATCAGAGCGCCTACATGAACAGATATATATGTCTGTGCGTAATAATAGTGATGGCGCCAGCTACTGGCAAACCTACTGCCGCAGAGCGCAAAACGCATTTAACGTGGAGAAGTGCATGCTCGATCGATGATGTGCGCTTGGTCATCGATCGCTCTCTCCACCGACCGCAACAGGCTTCAACGTGCGGGTGCTCGTGCCCGCAAGTGCTACAACGTAGCCCTAGTTAGGGCCCGAGCACCGAATGGTGAGAGGCCCTATTGAATCTGTAAGGATTTTTATTATTATTATTATTATTATTATTATTATTATTATTATTATTATTATTATTATTATTATTATTTCCCTTTGGGGGGCTTTTTCAGGGTCTAGACATGCTCAAAAAGTTATGAAACTTTGCAGGAAATTCAAGGTCTGCGGATATTTTAGTATTCTGGAGTAATTGGAATTGGGCGTGGCAAAATGGCTCTACAGCGCCCCCTGGAACCAGCCCCTAGGTTTCCACATAACGGATTTTCATCAAAATCTGGATATAGGTGTATCGTGACCAGTCATGAAAAAAAGTCTCATGGAGCATTATGAAAAACGCAACAGGAAGTCCGCCATTTTGCTTTTAGTGGCCATTTTGGCAATATCCCACATTTTTACTTTTACGTACTTGTCCCAGGGCTTTCATCAGATCAACTTCAAATTCAGATGAGTGTCATCACAACAAGATGGAGATAAAAAATGATTGAGGGATTTTTTTTTTATCACACCGTGTGACCGTGGCATGGCGTTAAAAATTGGTTACACGCCATCAAAACACGGGCATCTGTATCTCGGACATACATGTTCCAATCAAGTCCAAACTAGACATGTAAGACAATAGTCCCCGCCTGATGACATCTATGCATAAATGATGACTTAAAACCGCAGCGCCCCCTGGTGGCAACAGGAAATGTCTTGTTTTTTGCTTGTCTTACACTTGGATGAATTTCTCCTCATCCACTGACCTCAACCATGTCAAACTGTATCAAATGGGTCCCAAGACATTGACAATGAAGACATAAGATTACCGTGACTTTTCGTCAAACGCCATATGAATGGCGTGGCATTAAAGTTCATCAACTCGCCGTGAAACACGAAATTGCTGTAACTTCAGTGTTCATGATTCTATCTCTCTCAAACTACATGTGTGTAACAACAGCCCCCCCCTGAAGATATTCATATGGTTTTAAGAAATGGGCGTGGCAAAAAAACTGACCAGCGCCCCCTATAGGGCAACCCCGGCACTACGATGGCCGACATTTATACAAATCTATCGGGACATGTGTCGTTTCATAACAAACAAAAAAATATCTTGGATAGGTATGCTTGACCAAACAGGGAGGCCGCCATTTTGGATTAAGTGGCCATTTTTTTTCCATATTCCACATTTTTACTTGATGCACTTGTCCCAGGGCTTTCATCAGATTAACTTCAAATTAAGATCAGTGCCATCACAACAAGATGGAGATAAAAAGTGATTAAGAGATTGACCTTTCGTCACACCGTGTGACCGTGGCGTGGCGTCTTGAGTTTGATTAAACGCCATCAAAACACGAGGTTCTGTATCTCGGACATACATTGTCCAATAGAGTCCAAACTAGACATGTAAGACAAGGGTGCCATCCTGATGACATCTACACAGAAATTATGACTTGAAATTACAGCGCCCCCTGGTGGCTACAGGAAGTGACATGTTTTATACTTTGATGAACTGCTCCTGGCTGATTTACAATATACAGCTCAAATCAGATCAGTCAAGTCATTAGATCATGGTCAGAATTGTGACGTTTCCTCAAACCGTGTAAACATTGATGTGCGGCGAAGGATTTTCCTTCGCCAAAGGACACGATGTTATCATAACTCCACTGTGCATTGTCCTATCACTACAAAACTTCTGTCACATGGTCAGAGTCCAAGCCTGAACAGCTCTATGTGTCAATATTTCCTCAGTGTCATAGCGCCACCTACTGATTCGCCAGGAAACAGGAAGTACTTTGTTAATCCACTCTGCATTATCCAACTGGCTCCAAACTACTGACCTATGATCACAATCCTGAATAGAACAGCTCCATATATGAATATTAGTTCAGGATCATAGCGCCACCTATTGATCAGTGTGAAAATTAAGTTGCGGAAACATTGTCCAATTGACACAAAATTTCTCACGCTACATCAGAGCGCCTACTTGAACAGATCTATATGTCTGTGCGTAATAATAGTGATGGCGCCACCTACTGGCAAACCTACTGCCGCAGAGCGCAAAACGCATTTAACGTGGAGAAGTGCATGCTCGATCGATGATGTGCGCTTGGTCATCGATCGCTCTCTCCACCGACCGCAACAGGCTTCAACGTGCGGGTGCTCGGGCCCGCAAGTGCTACAACGTAGCCCTAGTTAGGGCCCGAGCACCGAATGGTGAGAGGCCCTATTGAATCTGTAAGGATTTTTATTATTATTAGGGCCCGAGCACCGAATGGTGAGAGGCCCTATTGAATCTGTAAGGATTTTTATTATTATTATTATTATTATTATTATTATTATTATTATTTCCCTTTGGGGGGCTTTTTCAGGGTCTAGACATGCTCAAAAAGTTATGAAACTTTGCAGGAAATTCAAGGTCTGCGGATATTTTAGTATTCTGGAGTAATTGGAATTGGGCGTGGCAAAATGGCTCTACAGCGCCCCCTGGAACCAGCCCCTAGGTTTCCACATAACGGATTTTCATCAAAATCTGGATATAGGTGTATAGTGACCAGTCATGAAAAAAAGTCTCATGGAGCATTATGAAAAACGCAACAGGAAGACCGCCATTTTGCTTTTAGTGGCCATTTTGGCAATATCCCACATTTTTACTTTTACGTACTTGTCCCAGGGCTTTCATCAGATCAACTTCAAATTCAGATGAGTGTCATCACAACAAGATGGAGATAAAAAATGATTGAGGGATTTTTTTTTTATCACACCGTGTGACCGTGGCATGGCGTTAAAAATTGGTTACACGCCATCAAAACACGGGCATCTGTATCTCGGACATACATGTTCCAATCAAGTCCAAACTAGACATGTAAGACAATAGTCCCCGCCTGATGACATCTATGCATAAATGATGACTTAAAACCGCAGCGCCCCCTGGTGGCAACAGGAAATGTCTTGTTTTTTGCTTGTCTTACACTTGGATGAATTTCTCCTCATCCACTGACCTCAACCATGTCAAACTGTATCAAATGGGTCCCAAGACATTGACAATGAAGACATAAGATTACCGTGACTTTTCGTCAAACGCCATATGAATGGCGTGGCATTAAAGTTCATCAACTCGCCGTGAAACACGAAATTGCTGTAACTTCAGTGTTCATGATTCTATCTCTCTCAAACTACATGTGTGTAACAACAGCCCCCCCCTGAAGATATTCATATGGTTTTAAGAAATGGGCGTGGCAAAAAAACTGACCAGCGCCCCCTATAGGGCAACCCCGGCACTACGATGGCCGACATTTATACAAATCTATCGGGACATGTGTCGTTTCATAACAAACAAAAAAATATCTTGGATAGGTATGCTTGACCAAACAGGGAGGCCGCCATTTTGGATTAAGTGGCCATTTTTTTTCCATATTCCACATTTTTACTTGATGCACTTGTCCCAGAGCTTTCATCAGATTAACTTCAAATTAAGATCAGTGCCATCACAACAAGATGGAGATAAAAAGTGATTAAGAGATTGACCTTTCGTCACACCGTGTGACCGTGGTGTGGCGTCTTGAGTTTGATTAAACGCCATCAAAACACGAGGTTCTGTATCTCGGACATACATTGTCCAATCGAGTCCAAACTAGACATGTAAGACAAGGGTGCCATCCTGATGACATCTACACAGAAATTATGACTTGAAATTACAGCGCCCCCTGGTGGCTACAGGAAGTGACATGTTTTATACTTTGATGAACTGCTCCTGGCTGATTTACAATATACAGCTCAAATGAGCTCAGTCAAGTCATTGAATCAAGGTCAGAATTGTGACATTTCCTCAAACCATGTAAACATTGATGTTTGGCGAAGGATCATCCTTCGCCAAAGGACACGATGTTTTCATAAGTCCACTGTGCATTGTCCTATCACTACCAAACTTCTGTCACATGATAAGAGTACAAGCCTGAACTTTTCTATGTGTCAATATTTCCTCAGTGTCATAGCGCCACCTACTGATTCGCCAGGAAACAGGAAGTACTTTGTTAATCCACTCTGCATTATCCAACCGGCTCCAAACTACTGACCTATGATCACAATACTGATCTGAACAGCTCCACATATAAATATTAGTTCAGGGTCAGAGCGCCACCTACTGATCAGTGTGAAAATTAAGTTGTGTTAACATTGTCCGATTGACACAAAATTGCTCACGCTGTATCAGAGCGCCTACATGAACAGATATATATGTCTGTGCGTAATAATAGTGATGGCGCCACCTACTGGCAAACCTACTGCCGCAGAGCGCATTTAACGTGGAGAAGTGCATGCTCGATCGATGATGTGCGCTTGGTCATCGATCGCTCTCTCCACCGACCGCAACAGGCTTCAACGTGCGGGTGCTCGGGCCCGCAAGTGCTACAACGTAGCCCTAGTTATTATTATTATTTCCCTTTGGGGGGCTTTTTCAGGGTCTAGACATGCTCAAAAAGTTATGAAACTTTGCAGGAAATTCAAGGTCTGCGGATATTTTAGTATTCTGGAGTAATTGGAATTGGGCGTGGCAAAATGGCTCTACAGCGCCCCCTGGATCCAGCCCCTAGGTTTCCACATAACGGATTTTCATCAAAATCTGGATATAGGTGTATCGTGACCAGTCATGAAAAAAAGTCTCATGGAGCATTATGAAAAACGCAACAGGAAGTCCGCCATTTTGCTTTTAGTGGCCATTTTGGCAATATCCCACATTTTTACTTTTACGTACTTGTCCCAGGGCTTTCATCAGATCAACTTCAAATTCAGATGAGTGTCATCACAACAAGATGGAGATAAAAAATGATTGAGGGATTTTTTTTTTATCACACCGTGTGACCGTGGCATGGCGTTAAAAATTGGTTACACGCCATCAAAACACGGGCATCTGTATCTCGGACATACATGTTCCAATCAAGTCCAAACTAGACATGTAAGACAATAGTCCCCGCCTGATGACATCTATGCATAAATGATGACTTAAAACCGCAGCGCCCCCTGGTGGCAACAGGAAATGTCTTGTTTTTTGCTTGTCTTACACTTGGATGAATTTCTCCTCATCCACTGACCTCAACCATGTCAAACTGTATCAAATGGGTCCCAAGACATTGACAATGAAGACATAAGATTACCGTGACTTTTCGTCAAACGCCATATGAATGGCGTGGCATTAAAGTTCATCAACTCGCCGTGAAAAACGAAATTGCTGTAACTTCAGTGTTCATGATTCTATCTCTCTCAAACTACATGTGTGTAACAACAGCCCCCCCCTGAAGATATTCATATGGTTTTAAGAAATGGGCGTGGCAAAAAAACTGACCAGCGCCCCCTATAGGGCAACCCCGGCACTACGATGGCCGACATTTATACAAATCTATCGGGACATGTGTCGTTTCATAACAAACAAAAAAATATCTTGGATAGGTATGCTTGACCAAACAGGGAGGCCGCCATTTTGGATTAAGTGGCCATTTTTTTTCCATATTCCACATTTTTACTTGATGCACTTGTCCCAGGGCTTTCATCAGATTAACTTCAAATTAAGATCAGTGCCATCACAACAAGATGGAGATAAAAAGTGATTAAGAGATTGACCTTTCGTCACACCGTGTGACCGTGGCGTGGCGTCTTGAGTTTGATTAAACGCCATCAAAACACGAGGTTCTGTATCTCGGACATACATTGTCCAATCGAGTCCAAACTAGACATGTAAGACAAGGGTGCCATCCTGATGACATCTACACAGAAATTATGACTTGAAATTACAGCGCCCCCTGGTGGCTACAGGAAGTGACATGTTTTATACTTTGATGAACTGCTCCTGGCTGCTTTAAGATATACAGCTCAAATGAGCTCAGTCAAGTCATTGAATCAAGGTCAGAATTGTGACATTTCCTCAAACCATTTAAACGTTGAGGTGCGGCGAAGGATCATCCTTCGCCAAAGGACACGATGTTTTCATAAGTCCACTGTGCATTGTCCTATCACTACCAAACTTCTGTCACATGATAAGAGTACAAGCCTGAACAGCTCTATGTGTCAATATTTCCTCAGTGTCATAGCGCCACCTACTGATTATCCATGAAACAGGAAGTACTTTGTTAATCCACACTGCCTTATCCAACCTGCTCCAAACTTCTGACCTATGATCACAATCCTGATCTGAACAGCTCCATATATAAACATTAGTTCACGGTCATAGCGCCACCTACTGATCAGTGTGAAAATTACATTGTGGTAAAATTTTCCAATTGACACGAAACTGCTCACGCTACATCAGAGCGGCTACTTGAACAGATCTATAAGTCTGTGTGTAATAATAGTGATGGCGCCACCTACTGGCAAACCTACTGCCGCAGAGCGCAAAACGCATGCAACGTGGAGAAGTGCATGCTCGATCGATGATGTGCGCTTGGTCATCGATCGCTCTCTCCACCGACCGCAACAGGCTTCAACGTGCGGGTGCTCGGGCCCGCAAGTGCTACAACGTAGCCCTAGTTAGGGCCCGAGCACCGAATGGTGAGAGGCCCTATTGAATCTGTAAGGATTTTTATTATTATTATTATTATTATTATTATTTCCCTTTGGGGGGCTTTTTCAGGGTCTAGACATGCTCAAAAAGTTATGAAACTTTGCAGGAAATTCAAGGTCTGCGGATATTTTAGTATTCTGGAGTAATTGGAATTGGGCTTGGCAAAATGGCTCTACAGCGCCCCCTGGAACCAGCCCCTAGGTTTCCACATAACGGATTTTCATCAAAATCTGGATATAGGTGTATCGTGACCAGTCATGAAAAAAAGTCTCATGGAGCATTATGAAAAACGCAACAGGAAGTCCGCCATTTTGCTTTTAGTGGCCATTTTGGCAATATCCCACATTTTTACTTTTACGTACTTGTCCCAGGGCTTTCATCAGATCAACTTCAAATTCAGATGAGTGTCATCACAACAAGATGGAGATAAAAAATGATTGAGGGATTTTTTTTTTATCACACCGTGTGACCGTGGCATGGCGTTAAAAATTGGTTACACGCCATCAAAACACGGGCATCTGTATCTCGGACATACATGTTCCAATCAAGTCCAAACTAGACATATAAGACAACAGTCCCCGCCTGATGACATCTATGCATAAATGATGACTTAAAACCGCAGCGCCCCCTGGTGGCAACAGGAAATGTCTTGTTTTTTGCTTGTCTTACACTTGGATGAATTTCTCCTCATCCACTGACCTCAACCATGTCAAACTATATCAAATGGGTCCCAAGACATTGACAATGAAGACATAAGATTACCGTGACTTTTCGTCAAACGCCATATGAATGGCGTGGCATTAAAGTTCATCAACTCGCCGTGAAACACGAAATTGCTGTAACTTCAGTGTTCATGATTCTATCTCTCTCAAACTACATGTGTGTAACAACAGCCCCCCCCTGAAGATATTCATATGGTTTTAAGAAATGGGCGTGGCAAAAAAACTGACCAGCGCCCCCTATAGGGCAACCCCGGCACTACGATGGCCGACATTTATACAAATCTATCGGGACATGTGTCGTTTCATAACAAACAAAAAAATATCTTGGATAGGTATGCTTGACCAAACAGGGAGGCCGCCATTTTGGATTAAGTGGCCATTTTTTTTCCATATTCCACATTTTTACTTGATGCACTTGTCCCAGGGCTTTCATCAGATTAACTTCAAATTAAGATCAGTGCCATCACAACAAGATGGAGATAAAAAGTGATTAAGAGATTGACCTTTCGTCACACCGTGTGACCGTGGCGTGGCGTCTTGAGTTTGATTAAACGCCATCAAAACACGAGGTTCTGTATCTCGGACATACATTGTCCAATCGAGTCCAAACTAGACATGTAAGACAAGGGTGCCATCCTGATGACATCTACACAGAAATTATGACTTGAAATTACAGCGCCCCCTGGTGGCTACAGGAAGTGACATGTTTTATACTTTGATGAACTGCTCCTGGCTGCTTTAAGATATACAGCTCAAATGAGCTCAGTCAAGTCATTGAATCAAGGTCAGAATTGTGACATTTCCTCAAACCATGTAAACATTGATGTTTGGCGAAGGATCATCCTTCGCCAAAGGACACGATGTTTTCATAAGTCCACTGTGCATTGTCCTATCACTACCAAACTTCTGTCACATGATAAGAGTACAAGCCTGAACAGCTCTATGTGTCAATATTTCCTCAGTGTCATAGCGCCACCTACTGATTCGCCAGGAAACAGGAAGTACTTTGTTAATCCACTCTGCATTATCCAACCGGCTCCAAACTACTGACCTATGATCACAATACTAATCTGAACAGCTCCACATATAAATATTAGTTCAGGGTCATAGCGCCACCTACTGATCAGTGTGAATATTAAGTTGTGTTAACATTGTCCGATTGACACAAAATTGCTCACGCTACATCAGAGCGCCTACATTAACAGATAAATAGATGTCTGTGCGTAATAATAGTGATGGCGCCACCTACTGGCAATCCTACTGCCGCAGAGCGCAAAACGCATTTATTGTGGAGAAGTGCATGCTCGATCGATGATGTGCGCTTGGTCATCGATCGCTCTCTCCACCGACCGCAACAGGCTTCAACGTGCGGGTGCTCGGGCCCGCAAGTGCTACAACGTAGCCCTAGTTATTATTATTATTATTATTATTTCCCTTTGGGGGGCTTTTTCAGGGTCTAGACATGCTCAAAAAGTTATGAAACTTTGCAGGAAATTCAAGGTCTGCGGATATTTTAGTATTCTGGAGTAATTGGAATTGGGCGTGGCAAAATGGCTCTACAGCGCCCCCTGGAACCAGCCCCTAGGTTTCCACATAACGGATTTTCATCAAAATCTGGATATAGGTGTATCGTGACCAGTCATGAAAAAAAGTCTCATGGAGCATTATGAAAAACGCAACAGGAAGTCCGCCATTTTGCTTTTAGTGGCCATTTTGGCAATATCCCACATTTTTACTTTTACGTACTTGTCCCAGGGCTTTCATCAGATCAACTTCAAATTCAGATGAGTGTCATCACAACAAGATGGAGATAAAAAATGATTAAGGGATTTTTTTTTTATCACACCGTGTGACCGTGGCATGGCGTTAAAAATTGGTTACACGCCATCAAAACACGGGCATCTGTATCTCGGACATACATGTTCCAATCAAGTCCAAACTAGACATGTAAGACAACAGTCCCCGCCTGATGACATCTATGCATAAATGATGACTTAAAACCGCAGCGCCCCCTGGTGGCAACAGGAAATGTCTTGTTTTTTGCTTGTCTTACACTTGGATGAATTTCTCCTCATCCACTGACCTCAACCATGTCAAACTGTATCAAATGGGTCCCAAGACATTGACAATGAAGACATAAGATTACCGTGACTTTTCGTCAAACGCCATATGAATGGCGTGGCATTAAAGTTCATCAACTCGCCGTGAAACACGAAATTGCTGTAACTTCAGTGTTCATGATTCTATCTCTCTCAAACTACATGTGTGTAACAACAGCCCCCCCCCCTGAAGATATTCATATGGTTTTAAGAAATGGGCGTGGCAAAAAAACTGACCAGCGCCCCCTATAGGGCAACCCCGGCACTACGATGGCCGACATTTATACAAATCTATCGGGACATGTGTCGTTTCATAACAAACAAAAAAATATCTTGGATAGGTATGCTTGACCAAACAGGGAGGCCGCCATTTTGGATTAAGTGGCCATTTTTTTTCCATATTCCACATTTTTACTTGATGCACTTGTCCCAGGGCTTTCATCAGATTAACTTCAAATTAAGATCAGTGCCATCACAACAAGATGGAGATAAAAAGTGATTAAGAGATTGACCTTTCGTCACACCGTGTGACCGTGGCGTGGCGTCTTGAGTTTGATTAAACGCCATCAAAACACGAGGTTCTGTATCTCGGACATACATTGTCCAATCGAGTCCAAACTAGACATGTAAGACAAGGGTGCCATCCTGATGACATCTACACAGAAATTATGACTTGAAATTACAGCGCCCCCTGGTGGCTACAGGAAGTGACATGTTTTATACTTTGATGAACTGCTCCTGGCTGATTTACAATATACAGCTCAAATCAGATCAGTCAAGTCATTAGATCATGGTCAGAATTGTGACGTTTCCTCAAACCGTGTAAACATTGATGTGCGGCGAAGGATTTTCCTTCGCCAAAGGACACGATGTTATCATAACTCCACTGTGCATTGTCCTATCACTACCAAACTTCTGTCACATGATAAGAGTACAAGCCTGAACAGCTCTATGTGTCAATATTTCCTCAGTGTCATAGCGCCACCTACTGATTCGCCAGGAAACAGGAAGTACTTTGTTAATCCACTCTGCATTATCCAACCGGCTCCAAACTACTGACCTATGATCACAATACTATTCTGAACAGCTCCACATATAAATATTAGTTCAGGGTCATAGCGCCACCTACTGATCAGTGTGGAAATTAAGTTGTGTTAACATTGTCCAATTGACACAAAATTGCTCACTCTACATCAGAGCGCCTACATGAACAGATATATATGTCTGTGCGTAATAATAGTGATGGCGCCACCTACTGGCAAACCTACTGCCGCAGAGCGCAAAACGCATTTAACGTGGAGAAGTGCATGCTCGATCGATGATGTGCGCTTGGTCATCGATCGCTCTCTCCACCGACCGCAACAGGCTTCAACGTGCGGGTGCTCGGGCCCGCAAGTGCTACAACGTAGCCCTAGTTAGGGCCCGAGCACCGAATGGTGAGAGGCCCTATTGAATCTGTAAGGATTTTTATTATTATTATTATTATTATTATTATTATTATTATTATTTCCCTTTGGGGGGCTTTTTCAGGGTTTAGACATGCTCAAAAAGTTATGAAACTTTGCAGGAAATTCAAGGTCTGCGGATATTTTAGTATTCTGGAGTAATTGGAATTGGGCGTGGCAAAATGGCTCTACAGTGCCCCCTGGAACCAGCCCCTAGGTTTCCACATAACGGATTTTCATCAAAATCTGGATATAGGTGTATCGTGACCAGTCATGAAAAAAAGTCTCATGGAGCATTATGAAAAACGCAACAGGAAGTCCGCCATTTTGCTTTTAGTGGCCATTTTGGCAATATCCCACATTTTTACTTTTACGTACTTGTCCCAGGGCTTTCATCAGATCAACTTCAAATTCAGATGAGTGTCATCACAACAAGATGGAGATAAAAAATGATTGAGGGATTTTTTTTTTATCACACCGTGTGACCGTGGCATGGCGTTAAAAATTGGTTACACGCCATCAAAACACGGGCATCTGTATCTCGGACATACATGTTCCAATCAAGTCCAAACTAGACATGTAAGACAATAGTCCCCGCCTGATGACATCTATGCATAAATGATGACTTAAAACCGCAGCGCCCCCTGGTGGCAACAGGAAATGTCTTGTTTTTTGCTTGTCTTACACTTGGATGAATTTCTCCTCATCCACTGACCTCAACCATGTCAAACTGTATCAAATGGGTCCCAAGACATTGACAATGAAGACATAAGATTACCGTGACTTTTCGTCAAACGCCATATGAATGGCGTGGCATTAAAGTTCATCAACTCGCCGTGAAACACGAAATTGCTGTAACTTCAGTGTTCATGATTCTATCTCTCTCAAACTACATGTGTGTAACAACAGCCCCCCCCTGAAGATATTCATATGGTTTTAAGAAATGGGCGTGGCAAAAAAACTGACCAGCGCCCCCTATAGGGCAACCCCGGCACTACGATGGCCGACATTTATACAAATCTATCGGGACATGTGTCGTTTCATAACAAACAAAAAAATATCTTGGATAGGTATGCTTGACCAAACAGGGAGGCCGCCATTTTGGATTATGTGGCCATTTTTTTTCCATATTCCACATTTTTACTTGATGCACTTGTCCCAGGGCTTTCATCAGATTAACTTCAAATTAAGATCAGTGCCATCACAACAAGATGGAGATAAAAAGTGATTAAGAGATTGACCTTTCGTCACACCGTGTGACCGTGGCGTGGCGTCTTGAGTTTGATTAAACGCCATCAAAACACGAGGTTCTGTATCTCGGACATACATTGTCCAATCGAGTCCAAACTAGACATGTAAGACAAGGGTGCCATCCTGATGACATCTACACAGAAATTATGACTTGAAATTACAGCGCCCCCTGGTGGCTACAGGAAGTGACATGTTTTATACTTTGATGAACTGCTCCTGGCTGATTTACAATATACAGCTCAAATCAGATCAGTCAAGTCATTAGATCATGGTCAGAATTGTGACGTTTCCTCAAACCGTGTAAACATTGATGTGCGGCGAAGGATTTTCCTTCGCCAAAGGACACGATGTTATCATAACTCCACTGTGCATTGTCCTATCACTACAAAACTTCTGTCACATGGTCAGAGTCCAAGCCTGAACAGCTCTATGTGTCAATATTTCCTCAGTGTCATAGCGCCACCTACTGATTCGCCAGGAAACAGGAAGTACTTTGTTAATCCACTCTGCATTATCCAACCGGCTCCAAACTACTGACCTATGATCACAATCCTGAATAGAACAGCTCCATATATGAATATTAGTTCAGGATCATAGCGCCACCTATTGATCAGTGTGAAAATTAAGTTGCGGAAACATTGTCCAATTGACACAAAATTTCTCACGCTACATCAGAGCGCCTACTTGAACAGATCTATATGTCTGTGCGTAATAATAGTGATGGCGCCACCTACTGGCAAACCTACTGCCGCAGAGCGCAAAACGCATGCAACGTGGAGAAGTGCTTGCACGATCGATGATGTGCGCTTGGTCATCGATCGCTCTCTCCACCGACCGCAACAGGCTTCAACGTGCGGGTGCTCGGGCCCGCAAGTGCTACAACGTAGCCCTAGTTAGGGCCCGAGCACCGAATGGTGAGAGGCCCTATTGAATCTGTAAGGATTTTTATTATTATTATTATTATTATTATTATTATTATTATTATTTCCCTTTGGGGGGCTTTTTCAGGGTCTAGACATGCTCAAAAAGTTATGAAACTTTGCAGGAAATTCAAGGTCTGCGGATATTTTAGTATTCTGGAGTAATTGGAATTGGGCGTGGCAAAATGGCTCTACAGCGCCCCCTGGAACCAGCCCCTAGGTTTCCACATAACGGATTTTCATCAAAATCTGGATATAGGTGTATCGTGACCAGTCATGAAAAAAAGTCTCATGGAGCATTATGAAAAACGCAACAGGAAGTCCGCCATTTTGCTTTTAGTGGCCATTTTGGCAATATCCCACATTTTTACTTTTACGTACTTGTCCCAGGGCTTTCATCAGATCAACTTCAAATTCAGATGAGTGTCATCACAACAAGATGGAGATAAAAAATGATTGAGGGATTTTTTTTTTATCACACCGTGTGACCGTGGCATGGCGTTAAAAATTGGTTACACGCCATCAAAACACGGGCATCTGTATCTCGGACATACATGTTCCAATCAAGTCCAAACTAGACATGTAAGACAATAGTCCCCGCCTGATGACATCTATGCATAAATGATGACTTAAAACCGCAGCGCCCCCTGGTGGCAACAGGAAATGTCTTGTTTTTTGCTTGTCTTACACTTGGATGAATTTCTCCTCATCCACTGACCTCAACCATGTCAAACTGTATCAAATGGGTCCCAAGACATTGACAATGAAGACATAAGATTACCGTGACTTTTCGTCAAACGCCATATGAATGGCGTGGCATTAAAGTTCATCAACTCGCCGTGAAACACGAAATTGCTGTAACTTCAGTGTTCATGATTCTATCTCTCTCAAACTACATGTGTGTAACAACAGCCCCCCCCTGAAGATATTCATATGGTTTTAAGAAATGGGCGTGGCAAAAAAACTGACCAGCGCCCCCTATAGGGCAACCCCGGCACTACGATGGCCGACATTTATACAAATCTATCGGGACATGTGTCGTTTCATAACAAACAAAAAAATATCTTGGATAGGTATGCTTGACCAAACAGGGAGGCCGCCATTTTGGATTAAGTGGCCATTTTTTTTCCATATTCCACATTTTTACTTGATGCACTTGTCCCAGGGCTTTCATCAGATTAACTTCAAATTAAGATCAGTGCCATCACAACAAGATGGAGATAAAAAGTGATTAAGAGATTGACCTTTCGTCACACCGTGTGACCGTGGCGTGGCGTCTTGAGTTTGATTAAACGCCATCAAAACACGAGGTTCTGTATCTCGGACATACATTGTCCAATCGAGTCCAAACTAGACATGTAAGACAAGGGTGCCATCCTGATGACATCTACACAGAAATTATGACTTGAAATTACAGCGCCCCCTGGTGGCTACAAGAAGTTACATGTTTTATACTTTGATGAACTGCTCCTGGCTGATTTACAATATACAGCTCAAATCAGATCAGTCAAGTCATTAGATCATGGTCAGAATTGTGACGTTTCCTCAAACCGTGTAAACATTGATGTGCGGCGAAGGATTTTCCTTCGCCAAAGGACACGATGTTATCATAACTCCACTGTGCATTGTCCTATCACTACCAAACTTCTGTTACATGATAAGAGTACAAGCCTGAATAGCTCTATGTGTCAATATTTCCTCAGTGTCATAGCGCCACCTACTGATTCGCCAGGAAACAGGAAGTACTTTGTTAATCCACTCTGCATTATCCAACCGGCTCCAAACTACTGACCTATGATCACAATACTGATCTGAACAGCTCCACATATAAATATTAGTTCAGGGTCATAGCGCCACCTACTGATCAGTGTGAAAATTAAGTTGTGTTAACATTGTCCAATTGACACAAAATTGCTCAAGCTACATCAGAGCGCCTACATGAACAGATCTATATGTCTGTGCGTAATAATAGTGATGGCGCCACCTACTGGCAAACCTACTGCCGCAGAGCGCAAAACGCATGCAACGTGGAGAAGTGCATGCTCGATCGATGATGTGCGCTTGGTCATCGATCGCTCTCTCCACCGACCGCAACAGGCTTCAACGTGCGGGTGCTCGGGCCCGCAAGTGCTACAACGTAGCCCTAGTTAGGGCCCGAGCACCGAATGGTGAGAGGCCCTATTGAAATTGTAGGCATTATTCTTATTATTATTCTTATTATTCTCCGAACAATGAATTGGCTTTTTGAGGGCTTCAACGTGCTCAAAAAGTTTTTAAACTTTCCAGTAAATTAGAGAGTGGTGAAAATTTACGTATTCTGGAGTATTTGGAAATGGGCGTGGCAAAATGGCTCAACAGCGCCCCCTGGAACCAGCCCCTAGGTTTCCACATAAGCGATTTTCCCCAAAATCTAGACACTGGTGTAACGTGACTAATCATAGAAAAAAGTCTATTGGAGCATTATGAAAAATGCAACAGGAAGCCCGCCATTTTGGATTTAGTGGCCATTTTGGCCAAATTCCACATTTTTACTTTAATGTACTTGTCGTAGAGCTTTCATCAGATCAACTTAAAAATTAGACGGGTGTCATCACAACAAGATTGAGAAAAAAAATGATCAACGGAATTTTTTTCCGTCACTTCGTGTGACCGTGGCGTGAAGTCAAAATTTGGTTCCACGCCATCAAAACACGTGCATCTGTATCTCGAACATACATGGTCCAATCAAGTCCAAACTAGACATGTAAGACAAGAGTCCCGGCCTGATGACATCTACACAGAAATAATGACTTAAAATCACAGCGCCCCCTGGTGGCACCAGGAAATGTCTTGTTTTTTGCTTGTCTTACACTTGGATGTATTCCTCCTCATCCACTGATCTCAACCATGTCAAACTGTACCAAATGGGTCTCAAGACATTGATAATGAAGGCATAAGATAACTGTGACTTTTCGTCAAACGCCATATTAATGGCGTTGCATCAAAGTTCATCACCTCGCCGTGAAGCACGAAATTGCTTTAACTTCAGTGTTCATGGTTCTATCTCACTCAAACTACATGTGTGCAACAACATCCCCCCCCTGAAGATTTTCATATGGTTTTAAGGAATGGGCGTGGCAAAATAACTGACTAGCGCCCCCTAACGGGCAGCCCCGGCACTACGATTGGCCGACATGTACAAAATTCGATTTGGGCATGTGTCTTTTCATAACAAACAAATAAGTCTCTTGGATAGATATGCTAGACTAAACAGGAAGCCCGCCATTTTGGATTTAGTGGCCATTTTAGCCCTATTCCACATTTTTACTTTGATTTACTTGTCGTAGAGCTTTCATCAGATCAACTTCAAATTCAGATGAGTGTCATCACAACAAGATTGAGATAAAAACTGATTTAGGGATTTTTTTCCCTTCACACCGTGTGACCATGGCGTGGCGTTAAAGTTTGGTTACACGCCATCAAAACACGAGCATCTGTATCTTGAACATACATGGTCCAATCAAGTCCAAACTAGACATGCAATACAAGAGTTCTGGCTTGATGACATCTACACAGAAATTATGACTTGAAATCACAGCGCCCCCTGGTGGCAACATGAAGTGACATGTTTTATACTTTGATGAACTGCTCCTGGCTGCTTTAAGATATACAGCTCAAATGAGCTCAGTCAAGTCATTGAATCAAGGTCAGAATTGTGACATTTCCTCAAACCATGTAAACATTGATGTTTGGCGAAGGATCATCCTTCGCCAAAGGACACGATGTTTTCATAATTCCACTGTGCATTGTCCTATCACTACCAAACTTCTGTCACATGATAAGAGTACAAGCCTGAACAGCTCTATGTGTCAATATTTCCTCAGTGTCATAGCGCCACCTACTGATTCACCAGGAAACAGGAAGTACTTTGTTAATCCACTCTGCATTATCCAACCGGCTCCAAACTACTGACCTATGATCACAATACTGATCTGAACAGCTCCACATATAAATATTAGTTCAGGGTCATAGCGCCACCTACTGATCAGTGTGAAAATTAAGTTGTGTTAACATTGTCCAATTGACACAAAATTGCTCACGCTACATCAGAGCGCCTACATGAACAGATATATATGTCTGTGCGTAATAATAGTGATGGCGCCACCTACTGGCAAACCTACTGCCGCAGAGCGCAAAACGCATGCAACGTGGAGAAGTGCATGCTCGATCGATGATGTGCGCTTGGTCATCGATCGCTCTCTCCACCGACCGCAACAGGCTTCAACGTGCGGGTGCTCGGGCCCGCAAGTGCTACAACGTAGCCCTAGTTAGGGCCCGAGCACCGAAATCGGTGGGAGGCCCTATTGAAATTGAAATGATTATTATTATTATTATTATTATTATTTTTCTTAGCTTAAATGAATTGGCTTTTTGAGGGCTTTAATGTGCTCAAAAAGTTGTAGGAGTTTGCAGTAAATTCAAAGGCGGCGAAAATTTACGTATTCTGGAGTATTTTGAAAAGGGCGTGGCAAAATGGCTCAAGAGCGCCACCTACGGAAAAGCCCCTCATTTAGCATTCACCGATCTTCAAAAAAAACAAAGACTATTGTGTATCATGACTAGATGCACAAAAAAGTCCATCAGTGCATTATGAATAACGCAACAGGAAGCCCGCCAGTTTGACTTTAGTGGCCATTTTGGTCATATTCCATATTTTTTCTTTGATGTACTTGTCGTACAGCTTTCATCAGATCAACTTCAAATTTAGACGATCGTCATCACAACAAATTGGAGATCTAAAGTTATTGAAGGATTACGTTTTAGCAAAACCGTCTGACCGTGGTGTGGCGTTAAAGTTTGATGAAACGCCATCAAAACACAAGCTTCCATATTTCAGACATAGTTTGTCCAATTGAGTCCAAACTAGACACATACGACAAGAGTCGCGACCAGAAGACATCACTGCAGAAATTGTGACTTACAATCACAGCGCCCCCTGGTGGCAACAGGAAATGTCTTGTTTTTAAGACGTGTTATGTTTTTATGTACTACTCGGAGAGCTTTCATCAGATCAACTTAAAAATTAGATGAGACTCTACAAAACAAGATGAAGATCTAATGTTATCAAAATTTAAACTTTTCATCAATCCGTGTGACCGTGGTGAGGCTTAAAATCTTGATGTGCAAAATGAAAAGACCTGTTTTCATTTCAACCATGTATGTGTTTCATGGTCTTATACTGACCTCTAGTGGCTTTATATTGCCGGCACAACCTACTTGTACCGCAATATTAAGTCACTAGAGGGCAGTGTAGGATCATGGTTTGACCAAGGCACAAATTGTGTCACCTAAGGCAGGGGTAGGCAACCTTTACTATTTCCTCCACTCTTCCCCCAATTTAAAGCTGTCTGTTGCCGCACAACATATTTGATAACACAGGTTATAAAGTTATATATATATATATATATATAGTCATGCAATATATATAAAAACTATAGTTTGTTGCATTTATTAAATAATAGAACGACAATAAAGACAACTGTTGACATTTAACTGCTATTTTTACCTGTTACAAAATAGGAAAACACCAAACTCTGACCATGGCTTGGAGTCAAAGTCTGATCACACGCCATCAAAACACGAGTGTCTGTATCTTGGACATATTTGGTCCAATCAACTCCAAACTAGACATGTAAGACAAGGGTCGCGACCTGATGACATCTACAAAGACATCATGACTTAAAATCCTAGCGCCACTGGCTACAGGAAGTGAAGCGTTTATTGTTGCTGCAGAGCTTAAAACGCACGCAAGGCAGAGACATGCGCTTGGTCATCGATCGTTCTCTCTCCCCCGACCGCAACAGACTTGAAATTGCCTGTGCTCGACCACTCTTCCCCCAATTTAAAGCTGTCTGGTGCCACACAACATATTTGATAACACAGGTTATAAAGTTATATATATATATATATATATATATATATATATATAGTCATACAATATATATAAAAACTATAGTTTGTTGCATTTATTAAATAATAGAACGACAATAAAGACAACTGTTGACATTTAACTGCTATTTTTACCTGTTACAAAATAGGAAAACACCAAACTCTGACCATGGCGTGGAGTCAAAGTCTGATCACACGCCATCAAAACACGAGTGTCTGTATCTTGGACATATTTGGTCCAATCAACTCCAAACTAGACATGTAAGACAAGGGTCGTGACCTGATGACATCTACAAAGACATCATGACTTAAAATCCTAGCGCCACCTGCTGGCTACAGGAAGTGAAGCGTTTATTGTTGCTGCAGAGCTTAAAACGCACGCAAGGCAGAGACATGCGCTTGGTCATCGATCGTTCTCTCTTCCCCGACCGCAACAGACTTGAAATTGCCTGTGCTTGACCACTCTTCCCCCAATTTAAAGCTGTCTGGTGCCGCACAACATTATTGATAACACAGGTTATAAAGTTATATATATATATATAAAAACTATAGTTTGTTGCATTTATTAAATAATAGAATGACAATAAAGACAACTGTTGACATTTAACTGCTATTTTTACCTGTTACAAAATAGGAAAACACCAAACTCTGACCATGGCGTGGAGTCAAAGTCTGATCACACGCCATCAAAACACGAGTGTCTGTATCTTGGACATATTTGGTCCAATCAACTCCAAACTAGACATGTAAGACAAGGGTCGCGACCTGATGACATCTACACAGACATCATGACTTAAAATCCTAGCGCCACTGGCTACAGGAAGTGAAGCGTTCATTGTTGCTGCAGAGCTTAAAACGCACGCAAGGCAGAGACATGCGCTTGGTCATCGATCGTTCTCTCTCCCCCGACCGCAACAGACTTGAAATTGCCTGTGCTCGACCACTCTTCCCCCAATTTAAAGCTGTCTGGTGCCGCACAACATATTTGATAACACAGGTTATAAAGTTATATATATATATATAGACATACAATATATATAAAAACTATAGTTTGATGCATTTATTAAATAATAGAACGACAATAAAGACAACTGTTGACATTTAACTGCTATTTTTACCTGTTACAAAATAGGAAAACACTAAACTCTTACCATGGCGTGGAGTCAAAGTCTGATCACACGCCATCAAAACACGAGCGTCTGTATCTTGGACATATTTGGTCCAATCAACTCCAAACTAGACATGTAAGACAAGAGTCGCGACCTGATGACATCTACAAAGACACCATGACTTAAAATCCTAGCGCCACCTGCTGGCTACAGGAAGTGAAGCGTTTATTCTTGCTGCAGAGCTTAAAACGCAAGCAAGGCAGAGACGTGCGCTTGGTCATCGATCGCTCTCTCTTCCCCGACCGCAACAGACTTGAAATTGCCTGTGCTCGGGCCCGTTAGTGCTACAACGTAGCCCTAGTTAGGGCCCGAGCACCGAATTGTGAGAGGCCCTATTGAAATTGTAGGCATTATTCTTATTATTATTAGGGCCCGAGCACCGAATGGTGAGAGGCCCTATTGAAATTGTAGGCATTATTAGGGCCCGAGCACCGAATGGTGAGAGGCCCTATTGAAATTGTAGGCATTATTCTTATTATTATTATTCTTATTATTCTCCGAACAATGAATTGGCTTTTTGAGGGCTTCAACGTGCTCAAAAAGTTTTTAAACTTTCCAGTAAATTAGAGAGTGGTGAAAATTTACGTAATCTGGAGTATTTGGAAATAGGCGTGGCAAAACGGCTCAACAGCGCCCCCTGGAACCAGCCCTTAGGTTTCCACATAAGCGATTTTCACCAAAATCTAGACACTGGTGTAACGTGAATAATCATAGAAAAAAGTCTCTTGGAGCATTATGAAAAACGCAACAGGAAGCCCGCCATTTTGGATTTAGTGGCCATTTTGGCCAAATTCCACATTTTTAGTTTAATGTACTTGTCGTAGAGCTTTCATCAGATCAACTTAAAAATTAGACGCGTGTCATCACAACAAGATTGAGAAAAAAAATGATCAACGGAATTTTTTTCCGTCACTTCGTGTGACCGTGGCGTGTCGTCAAAGTTTGGTTCCACGCCATCAAAACACGGGCATCTGTATCTCGAACATACATGGTCCAATCAAGTCCAAACTAGACATGTAAGAGAAGAGTCTTGGCCTGATGACATCTACACAGAAATAATGACTTAAAATCACAGCGCCCCCTGGTGGCACCAGGAAATGTCTTGTTTTTTGCTTGTCTTACACTTGGATGTATTCCTCCTCATCCACTGACCTCAACCATGTCAAACTGTACCAAATGGGTCTCAAGACATTGATAATGAAGGCATAAGATAACTGTGCCTTTTCGTCAAACGCCATATTAATGGCGTGGCATCAAAGTTCATCAACTCGCCGCGAAACACGAAATTGCTCTAACTTCAGTGTTCATGGCTCTATCTCACTCAAACTACATGTGTGCAACAACATCCCCCCCCTGAAGATTTTCATATGGTTTTAAGGAATGGGCGTGGCAAAATAACTGACTAGCGCCCCCTAACGGGCAGCCCCGGCACTAAGATTGGCCAACATGTACAAAAATCGATTTGGGCATGTGTCTTTTCATAACAAACAAATAAGTCTCTTGGATAGATATACTAGACTAAACAGGAAGCCCACCATTTTGGATTTAGTGGCCATTTTAGCCCTATTCCACATTTTTACTTTGATTTACTTGTCGTAGAGCTTTCATCAGATCAACTTCAAATTCAGATGAGTGTCATCACAACAAGATTGAGATAAAGACTGATTAAGGGATTTTTTTCCCTTCACACCGTGTGACCGTGGCGTGGCGTTACAATTTGGTTACACGCCATCAAAACACGAGCATCTGTATCTCGAACATACATGGTCCAATCAAGTCCAAACTAGACATGCAAGACAAGAGTTCCGGCTTGATGACATCTACACAGAAATTATGACTTGAAATCACAGCGCCCCCTGGTGGCAACATGAAGTGACATGTTTTATTCTTTGATGAACTGCTCCTTGCTGCTTTAAGATATACAGCTCAAATGAGCTCAGTCAAGTCATTGAATCAAGGTCAGAATTGTGACATTTCCTCAAACCATTTAAACGTTGAGGTGGGGCGAAGGATCATCCTTCGCCAAAGGACACGATGTTTTCATAAGTCCACTGTGCATTGTCCTATCACTACCAAACTCCTGTCACATGATAAGAGTACAAGCCTGAACAGCTCTATGTGTCAATATTTCCTCAGTGTCATAGCGCCACCTACTGATTCGCCAGGAAACAGGAAGTACTTTGTTAATTCACTCTGCATTATCCAACCGGCTCCAAACTACTGACCTATGATCACAATACTGATCTGAACAGCTCCACATATAAATATTAGTTCAGGGTCAGAGCGCCACCTACTGATCAGTGTGAAAATTAAGTTGTGTTAACATTGTCCGATTGACACAAAATTGCTCACGCTACATCAGAGCGCCTACATGAACAGATATATATGTCTGTGCGTAATAATAGTGATGGCGCCACCTACTGGCAAACCTACTGCCGCAGAGCGCAAAACGCATTTAACGTGGAGAAGTGCATGCTCGATCGATGATGTGCGCTTGGTCATCGATCGCTCTCTCCACCGACCGCAACAGGCTTCAACGTGCGGGTGCTCGGGCCCGCAAGTGCTACAACGTAGCCCTAGTTCTTATTATTATTCTTATTATTCTCCGAACAATGAATTGGCTTTTTGAGGGCTTCAACGTGCTCAAAAAGTTTTTAAACTTTCCAGTAAATTAGAGAGTGGTGAAAATTTACGTAATCTGGAGTATTTGGAAAAGGGCGTGTTAAAACGGCTCAACAGCGCCCCCTGGAACCAGCCGCTAGGTTTCCACATAAGCGATTTTCACCAAAATCTAGACACTGGTGTAACGTGAATAATCATAGAAAAAAGTCTCTTGGAGCATTATGAAAAACGCAACAGGAAGCCCGCCATTTTGGATTTAGTGGCCATTTTGGCCAAATTCCACATTTTTACTTTTACGTACTTGTCCCAGGGCTTTCATCAGATCAACTTCAAATTCAGATGAGTGTCATCACAACAAGATGGAGATAAAAAATGATTGAGGGATTTTTTTTTTATCACACCGTGTGACCGTGGCATGGCGTTAAAAATTGGTTACACGCCATCAAAACACGGGCATCTGTATCTCGGACATACATGTTCCAATCAAGTCCAAACTAGACATGTAAGACAATAGTCCCCGCCTGATGACATCTATGCATAAATGATGACTTAAAACTGCAGCGCCCCCTGGTGGCAACAGGAAATGTCTTGTTTTTTGCTTGTCTTACACTTGGATGAATTTCTCCTCATCCACTGACCTCAACCATGTCAAACTGTATCAAATGGGTCCCAAGACATTGACAATGAAGACATAAGATTACCGTGACTTTTCGTCAAACGCCATATGAATGGCGTGGCATTAAAGTTCATCAACTCGCCGTGAAACAGGAAATTGCTGTAACTTCAGTGTTCATGATTCTATCTCTCTCAAACTACATGTGTGTAACAACAGCCCCCCCCTGAAGATATTCATATGGTTTTAAGAAATGGGCGTGGCAAAAAAACTGACCAGCGCCCCCTATAGGGCAACCCCGGCACTACGATGGCCGACATTTATACAAATCTATCGGGACATGTGTCGTTTCATAACAAACAAAAAAATATCTTGGATAGGTATGCTTGACCAAACAGGGAGGCCGCCATTTTGGATTAAGTGGCCATTTTTTTTCCATATTCCACATTTTTACTTGATGCACTTGTCCCAGGGCTTTCATCAGATTAACTTCAAATTAAGATCAGTGCCATCACAACAAGATGGAGATAAAAAGTGATTAAGAGATTGACCTTTCGTCACACCGTGTGACCGTGGCGTGGCGTCTTGAGTTTGATTAAACGCCATCAAAACACGAGGTTCTGTATCTCGGACATACATTGTCCAATCGAGTCCAAACTAGACATGTAAGACAAGGGTGCCATCCTGATGACATCTACACAGAAATTATGACTTGAAATTACAGCGCCCCCTGGTGGCTACAGGAAGTGACATGTTTTATACTTTGATGAACTGCTCCTGGCTGATTTACAATATACAGCTCAAATCAGATCAGTCAAGTCATTAGATCATGGTCAGAATTGTGACGTTTCCTCAAACCGTGTAAACATTGATGTGCGGCGAAGGATTTTCCTTCGCCAAAGGACACGATGTTATCATAACTCCACTGTGCATTGTCCTATCACTACAAAACTTCTGTCACATGGTCAGAGTCCAAGCCTGAACAGCTCTATGTGTCAATATTTCCTCAGTGTCATAGCGCCACCTACTGATTCGCCAGGAAACAGGAAGTACTTTGTAAATCCACTCTGCATTATCCAACCGGCTCCAAACTACTGACCTATGATCACAATACTATTCTGAACAGCTCCACATATAAATATTAGTTCAGGGTCAGAGCGCCACCTACTGATCAGTGTGAAAATTAAGTTGTGTTAACATTGTCCGATTGACACAAAATTGCTCACGCTACATCAGAGCGCCTACATGAACAGATATATATGTCTGTGCGTAATAATAGTGATGGCGCCACCTACTGGCAAACCTACTGCCGCAGAGCGCAAAACCCATTTAACGTGGAGAAGTGCATGCTCGATCGATGATGTGCGCTTGGTCATCGATCGCTCTCTCCACCGACCGCAACAGGCTTCAACGTGCGGGTGCTCGGGCCCGCAAGTGCTACAACGTAGCCCTAGTTCTTATTATTCTCCGAACAATGAATTGGCTTTTTGAGGGCTTCAACGTGCTCAAAAAGTTTTTAAACTTTCCAGTAAATTAGAGAGTGGTGAAAATTTACGTAATCTGGAGTATTTGGAATTGGGCGTGGCAAAATGGCTCTACAGCGCCCCCTGGAACCAGCCCCTAGGTTTCCACATAACGGATTTTCATCAAAATCTGGATATAGGTGTATCGTGACCAGTCATGAAAAAAAGTCTCATGGAGCATTATGAAAAACGCAACAGGAAGTCCGCCATTTTGCTTTTAGTGGCCATTTTGGCAATATCCCACATTTTTACTTTTACGTACTTGTCCCAGGGCTTTCATCAGATCAACTTCAAATTCAGATGAGTGTCATCACAACAAGATGGAGATAAAAAATGATTGAGGGATTATTTTTTTATCACACCGTGTGACCGTGGCATGGCGTTAAAAATTGGTTACACGCCATCAAAACACGGGCATCTGTATCTCGGACATACATGTTCCAATCAAGTCCAAACTAGACATGTAAGACAATAGTCCCCGCCTGATGACATCTATGCATAAATGATGACTTAAAACCGCAGCGCCCCCTGGTGGCAACAGGAAATGTCTTGTTTTTTGCTTGTCTTACACTTGGATGAATTTCTCCTCATCCACTGACCTCAACCATGTCAAACTGTATCAAATGGGTCCCAAGACATTGACAATGAAGACATAAGATTACCGTGACTTTTCGTCAAACGCCATATGAATGGCGTGGCATTAAAGTTCATCAACTCGCCGTGAAACACGAAATTGCTGTAACTTCAGTGTTCATGATTCTATCTCTCTCAAACTACATGTGTGTAACAACAGCCCCCCCCTGAAGATATTCATATGGTTTTAAGAAATGGGCGTGGCAAAAAAACTGACCAGCGCCCCCTATAGGGCAACCCCGGCACTACGATGGCCGACATTTATACAAATCTATCGGGACATGTGTCGTTTCATAACAAACAAAAAAATATCTTGGATAGGTATGCTTGACCAAACAGGGAGGCCGCCATTTTGGATTAAGTGGCCATTTTTTTTCCATATTCCACATTTTTACTTGATGCACTTGTCCCAGGGCTTTCATCAGATTAACTTCAAATTAAGATCAGTGCCATCACAACAAGATGGAGATAAAAAGTGATTAAGAGATTGACCTTTCGTCACACCGTGTGACCGTGGCGTGGCGTCTTGAGTTTGATTAAACGCCATCAAAACACGAGGTTCTGTATCTCGGACATACATTGTCCAATCGAGTCCAAACTAGACATGTAAGACAAGGGTGCCATCCTGATGACATCTACACAGAAATTATGACTTGAAATTACAGCGCCCCCTGGTGGCTACAGGAAGTGACATGTTTTATACTTTGATGAACTGCTCCTGGCTGATTTACAATATACAGCTCAAATCAGATCAGTCAAGTCATTAGATCATGGTCAGAATTGTGACGTTTCCTCAAACCGTGTAAACATTGATGTGCGGCGAAGGATCATCCTTCGCCAAAGGACACGATGTTTTCATAATTCCACTGTGCATTGTCCTATCACTACCAAACTTCTGTCACATGATAAGAGTACAAGCCTGAACAGCTCTATGTGTCAATATTTCCTCAGTGTCATAGCGCCACCTACTGATTCACCAGGAAACAGGAAGTACTTTGTTAATCCACTCTGCATTATCCAACCGGCTCCAAACTACTGACCTATGATCACAATACTGATCTGAACAGCTCCACATATAAATATTAGTTCAGGGTCATAGCGCCACCTACTGATCAGTGTGAAAATTAAGTTGTGTTAACATTGTCCAATTGACACAAAATTGCTCACGCTACATCAGAGCGCCTACATGAACAGATATATATGTCTGTGCGTAATAATAGTGATGGCGCCACCTACTGGCAAACCTACTGCCGCAGAGCGCAAAACGCATGCAACGTGGAGAAGTGCATGCTCGATCGATGATGTGCGCTTGGTCATCGATCGCTCTCTCCACCGACCGCAACAGGCTTCAACGTGCGGGTGCTCGTTCTTATTATTCTCCGAACAATGAATTGGCTTTTTGAGGGCTTCAACGTGCTCAAAAAGTTTTGAAACTTTCCAGTAAATTAGAGAGTGGTGAAAATTTACGTAATCTGGAGTGTTTGGAAATGGGCGTGGCAAAACGGCTCAACAGCGCCCCCTGGAACCAGCCCTTAGGTTTCCACATAACGGATTTTCATCAAAATCTGGATATAGGTGTATCGTGACCAGTCATGAAAAAAAGTCTCATGGAGCATTATGAAAAACGCAACAGGAAGTCCGCCATTTTGCTTTTAGTGGCCATTTTGGCAATATCCCACATTTTTACTTTTACGTACTTGTCCCAGGGCTTTCATCAGATCAACTTCAAATTCAGATGAGTGTCATCACAACAAGATGGAGATAAAAAATGATTGAGGGATTTTTTTTTTATCACACCGTGTGACCGTGGCATGGCGTTAAAAATTGGTTACACGCCATCAAAACACGGGCATCTGTATCTCGGACATACATGTTCCAATCAAGTCCAAACTAGACATGTAAGACAATAGTCCCCGCCTGATGACATCTATGCATAAATGATGACTTAAAACCGCAGCGCCCCCTGGTGGCAACAGGAAATGTCTTGTTTTTTGCTTGTCTTACACTTGGATGAATTTCTCCTCATCCACTGACCTCAACCATGTCAAACTGTATCAAATGGGTCCCAAGACATTGACAATGAAGACATAAGATTACCGTGACTTTTCGTCAAACGCCATATGAATGGCGTGGCATTAAAGTTCATCAACTCGCCGTGAAACACGAAATTGCTGTAACTTCAGTGTTCATGATTCTATCTCTCTCAAACTACATGTGTGTAACAACAGCCCCCCCCTGAAGATATTCATATGGTTTTAAGAAATGGGCGTGGCAAAAAAACTGACCAGCGCCCCCTATAGGGCAACCCCGGCACTACGATGGCCGACATTTATACAAATCTATCGGGACATGTGTCGTTTCATAACAAACAAAAAAATATCTTGGATAGGTATGCTTGACCAAACAGGGAGGCCGCCATTTTGGATTAAGTGGCCATTTTTTTTCCATATTCCACATTTTTACTTGATGCACTTGTCCCAGGGCTTTCATCAGATTAACTTCAAATTAAGATCAGTGCCATCACAACAAGATGGAGATAAAAAGTGATTAAGAGATTGACCTTTCGTCACACCGTGTGACCGTGGCGTGGCGTCTTGAGTTTGATTAAACGCCATCAAAACACGAGGTTCTGTATCTCGGACATACATTGTCCAATCGAGTCCAAACTAGACATGTAAGACAAGGGTGCCATCCTGATGACATCTACACAGAAATTATGACTTGAAATTACAGCGCCCCCTGGTGGCAACATGAAGTGACATGTTTTATACTTTGATGAACTGCTCCTGGCTGCTTTAAGATATACAGCTCAAATGAACTCAGTCAAGTCATTGAATCAAGGTCAGAATTGTGACATTTCCTCAAACCATGTAAACATTGATGTTTGGCGAAGGATCATCCTTCGCCAAAGGACACGATGTTTTCATAATTCCACTGTGCATTGTCCTATCACTACCAAACTTCTGTCACATGATAAGAGTACAAGCCTGAACAGCTCTATGTGTCAATATTTCCTCAGTGTCATAGCGCCACCTACTGATTCGCCAGGAAACAGGAAGTAATTTGTTAATCCACTCTGCATTATCCAACCGGCTCCAAACTACTGACCTATGATCACAATACTGATCTGAACAGCTCCACATATAAATATTAGTTCAGGGTCATAGCGCCACCTACTGATCAGTGTGAAAATTAAGTTGTGTTAACATTGTCCGATTGACACAAAATTGCTCACGCTACATCAGAGCGCCTACATGAAGAGATCTATATGTCTGTGCGTAATAATAGTGATGGCGCCACCTACTGGCAAACCTACTGCCGCAGAGCGCAAAACGCATGCAACGTGGAGAAGTGCATGCTCGATCGATGATGTGCGCTTGGTCATCGATCGCTCTCTCCACCGACCGCAACAGGCTTCAACGTGCGGGTGCTCGGGCCCGCAAGTGCTACAACGTAGCCCTAGTTCAATTTACATTACATTTTCACAGTGTGATATGAAATTGATAGCGTGGACTTTAATGAGCAGATGTCGTATATTCAGCTAATGGATCTTTCTAACATGCTTATAAACCAGAATGACACGTTAACATCTTAGGCGTGTTTATTCCTAAATTCTCAGGCTTTTTATGGAATATTCCATATGTTTATCATTAGTTCTATCTCTTTTTGGAATAATCTCTGACCTGCTAATGGATGGGTAAAGATTTAGATGGCACCTTCAACTTAAGGTACCAAAACATTTCCATATTTAGTCAGAGACCCTATAGGTGACGTCATTATATCTCTAAGTTTGTGGTAAACATCTCCCCTATAAGAGTCCTTGTCCTGCATAGGCAAGGCAGATTTTCACTATTTGGCTTGTGTGTTATCTCCATGTTTCTAGACCTCGTCCTGACCTGTAATACTTCCGTGTAATAAACATTGTAAACAATAAACATATAAGTACTGGGTCAGCGGTTTCCTTCCTTCAACATCTTCTTCGACAACACTCTGCTGCTTGAAAGACACGACACAGCCAAGAATCAACATCATGTGAAACGCATGAATGAAGCATTTATCCTTGCCGCAGTGCGCAAAATGCATGCATGGCTTTAAAATTCATGGGCTCAGGCCTGTTCTGCTTTGCAGTCCTAGAAATTGTAAACATTTTAATTTGAGTTCATATTAATATTCTTTTTGATTTTCAGTATTTAATTATTATTGTTATTACCTTGGATAACTTTGTTATAATCATAATTGTAAAACATTATAATGATAATAATATTTCTACAGCACCTTTCAAAACAAAATTGCCTCACAACATAATTTTTTTATTAAAAAATTAAATACAATGCATGAGTTTTTTTTTTTTTTTTTAAACTTTTAAACAGAATTTTGTTTCTAATCCTCATTTTATTTGTATAGGGCCAGATCATAATATACATAATCTCAAGGCCCTTAACATAATACATTCTGCACCAGCTAATTCTGTTTACTGGAGCATCACACAGCCAGTTAGTCACTGTGTTTACATACATGCAGGAAATCATTTTCTAGAGAAACAAAGAAATCCTGTTAAGGCAGAGAATCAGCAATAACCTTTACATTACATGTATCACAATAACCTGCTAACTGTATAATTAGGGCCCGAGATCCGAACAGACAGTGAGACAGTGAGGCCCTATTGAAACTGTAAGGATTATTATTTTTATTTTATTTTTCAGGCAGATGAATTGGCTTCTTGAGGGCTTTAATTGTTTTTGAATATTGATCATTTGCTTTTATGCTTAAAAAAAGAAGACTAATCCATCACTCTGATATTCAAATCAGACGCCCAGTCTTATTTAGATTAAAGCAGGGGGAACTTAATTGAACTAAATTTGTCCCAGGGTGGTGTGGAAGGACCCTCAAATCCGTTTGCCCCCACCATTGCTGCTTCAGGCAGCACCCAAAAAAATAAAAAAGAAGATGCAGTAAATGAAATGAAATAGACTTCTACACTGTCTCAGCCAAACTAAAGGTGTATGAAGGCCTTACCTCTGCAGGTGACGCCCACATCCTCACTGTGGCCACAGTTGTTAATGCCCCAGCCCAGACTTCTGCACTGGCTGAGGTCTGCTTCATGTCCTCTGCAGTCCACGTCATCCAGCGCTATGAGTCCCAAGCCTGGTCCAAATCTGGAGCTGACACCCATCTCCACGACCACCCCGCAGTCCAGCTGCCTACACACCACGTTAGCGTCCACCATGTCCCAGTGGTCGTCACACACTGTGCCCCACACGCCGAAGGAGAGCACCTCCACTCTGCCCTCACACCTGTTGTTTCCATTCACCAGTTGCACTTTGAAGACACAAGCAGGCAAAATCTGTCAGGACCTCTCTCTTTCTGATTCATGTTGCTCAACAAAACAGCAATTTCTCTCTTTCAGTGAGGTGAGGAGGTTCAGGTTGTGTGGTTAAGATCTTTTGCATTTGAAACAGAAAATGACAGACTAGTAAGCTCTAATGTGATGATAGCAAATAGCAAGAAATACATCCCTATGAAATGAGTCTAGTTCTGCCAGGTTAAGCCAAACAATAAGCCACATGACTCCTTGGATTGAGAGAGGTGGCCGCAGGAGGGTGGGAGGTTGCATAGCAAATAAGTGGGGGTTAAAAAAGCCCTAGGCACTGATCTATCTCCTGTACTCTCTTTCAGTGACACACAGCCTGCTATCCTTGCCGTGACCTGGATGCAGACATGTTTGCGTCTGGGCAGCAGGAGTTTTTCCTATAGAGCTCGTTCTTACCTTGAAACGGTGTCTTTGCTGAGGTTTGCACGCCATTGGCTGAATCAAGAGGGAGGAGGGGATATGGGAGAGAGGGAGAGAGAGAGAGTATGGCCAAATTATTAGTTGAAAGGAGGATCTTGGCCTTCTATAGTTACTCTACATCTGCTATATCTATTTTCCTGCAACACTAGACACAGAGCGAAGCCACAACAGGAGGCATTTTCAGACTGTTCACTTCACCAGTTACAACAGAACATCTAACTTTTTCCTTTAAATTGTAGGCCATGTTAGCAGCAAGGAAAGGGAGGGAACATGAAGTGCAGTGTTTAATTCAGAGTGCCTTAAGTCTATGGACCGAGTTAACATGTCTTCCTCTATGTCTTCTGCTAAACTGGATGGCAATTTTTTCTTCAAAGTAGAAGCACAACGTTGCTTGACACATCTCTGATATAGCCGGCATGCAATATAGAAAAACATAACAAGAGTTTATCTAATCATTAAAACGTATATATTACCCACAAGCGTGAACAGTAATAAAGCTAATTCTGTTTCATATATCAAAAACATGACTTAAAGTCTTCATTGCAGATAAACCAGGTAGGATAAACACAAAGTTTTATAACTTCACTCTGCACCATTGACTGTTTATAGAAATCTGTGCACAAAAACAATAAAAAGTGACAGTATATTGTAGAAATGTTTGATGGTTAGGGTTAGGACTAACTAATGACAAGGAATAATTCTGAAGTAGGTCCAGGGCATCAACAAAGGACAAGCGAACAGGCAGGTTCAGAGCGAACACTGCTCTATAGAGCTACTAAACTTGGTGACTCCTAACTTCTCCTCTATACCTCCATCCTCTGGTCATACATTTTTATGAACAATTACAGAAAGAATTGTCATGACAATCCCAATCTAAAGGGAATAAGATGCTTTGATTCAAAACATATTGAATGAATTACATGTTTGAGATTTGATTGTTTCATTTGGATTGTTTTTCTCTTTGAACTTAATTCTATGTTTTCATACAGATTTATTCTTTTTATTTCTTTACCTCTTTTATTCTTCTCTTTTTATTCTGTTATACTGGTTGTAAATTGTAAATAAAAGTGTCCTGCCTTGCCCGTCAGCAGGATTATTACAAACCTACTAAACTGATTTCCTTTGAATTTTGACGTGGATTCGGTCCATGTGAGAATTTTCTTTTACTTTCCTTAACATGGTGAGATACTATGTGTCTTCTGAAATATATTCATCCTCATTTAGGGACAGAATTCTTATAATGAGCTAAACAAAAAGCTTGTTGTCGTTGCTTTTCTTTCTCAGACCTAATTGCACACAGTGAGCAAAACTATTGGTGTTTAATAAATAATGTTCCTGCCTTAATTTTTTTATTAGTTATTGATTTGTAACATATCGGTTCTAGCAACATAGATTCATCTGATTAATTAAAATGTTATTGACCGATCTTCACAACAATCGAAACACAGGTGAATCATTACCAGTCAAACAAAAAAGTCTGGAGGTGCAATTAGAAAATCACAACAGGAAGCACGCCATTTGGCATTTAGTGACCATTTCGTCCAAATTTCCCATTTTTACTTTGAGGTACCTGTACCAGGGCTTAAATCAGATCGACTTCAAATTGAGATGAGTGTCATCACAACAAGATGGAGATACAAATTAACTCAAAGATCGATTTTTCGTCAAACGGTGTGACTGTGGTGTGGCGTCAAAGTTTGATTACACGCTATTCAAAACACAATGTTTTGTATCTCGGACAAAATCCTTTGATGCTGAGCTGTAAACAAACAACTTCACTCCTGCAGTGACAGGGGTCAAAGATCAAAGGAATCTTTATGTCTTGCAAAGGTGACGTCTCTCTCTGTCTCTCAGAATTGGGACATTTCCTCAAACCGTGTAAACATTGAGGTACAGCGAAGGTTCATCCTTCGCCAAAGGAGACGATGTTGTCATAACTCCACTGTGCATTGTCCTATCACCACCAAACTTCTGTCTTATGATCAGAGTCCAAGCCTGAACAGCTCTACGTGACAATATTTCCTCAGGGTCAAAGCGCCACCTACTGATCAGTGTGAAAATGAAGTTGTGACATTGTCTAATTGACACAAAATTGCTCACGCTCCATCAGAGCACCTTCTTGAACAGATCTATTAGTCAGTTTGTAATTATACTGATGGCGTCACCTACTCGCAACAGGAAATAAGCTTTGTTTTTCAACTATCATTTAAATTACATAACCTTTTCACAGTGTGATATGCAATTGACAGTGTTGACCGTAAGGAGCAATTAGCAGGCAAGAATCAACCTACGTGATGGACTCATGAATGAAGCATTTATCCTTGCCGTAGTGCGCAAAACACATGCATCGCTTCAAAATACATGTGCTCAGGCCCGTTCGGCGCTGCTTTGCAGTCCTAGAAATTGTAGAAATTGTCATTTTAATTCATATTAATATTCTCTTTGAACTTTGAGTATTTATTTAATATTGCTATTACCTTGGACAATCCTTGTTATAATTATAATTAAAATAGTAGTAATAATATTTGCCTCAAAACATGTTTTTTATTTAAAAAAATAGAATTCTATGCAGGTGAGTTTTTAACCTCTTTTTAAACTGATTCACTTTTAAACAGTATTTTGTTTCTAATCCTAATTTTATTTGTATAGGGCCAGATCAAAATACTTTATCTCAAGGCACTTAACATAATATATTCTGTACCAGCAAATTCTGTTTGCTGGAGCATCACACAGGCAGTAAGTCGCTGTGTTTAAATGCATGCAGGAAATCAGTTTACTGAGAAACAATGAAACGTGGTTAAGGCAGAGAATCAGTGATCACCTTTACATTACATGTATCACAATAACCTGCCAACTGTCTAATTAGGGCCCGAGCACAGAACAGACAGTGAGACAGTAGGCCCTATTGAAATTGTAAGGATTATTATTTTATTTATTTTTTTCAGGCTAATGAATTGGCTTTTGTGAGGGATTTAATTGTTTTTGAATATTGTTCATTTGCTTTTATGCTTAAAAAAATACTAAGTCACAACTCTGATATTCAAAGCAGAAGCCCAGTCTTATTGAGATTAAAGCAGGGGGCACTTAATTGAACCAAATTTGTCCCAGGGTGGTGTGGAAGGACCCTGAAAGCTGTTTGCCCCCACCATTGCTGCTTCAGGCAGCACCAAAAAGAAAATGCAGTAAATGAAATGAAATAGACTTCTACACTGTCTCAACCAAACTAAAGGTGTATGAAGGCCATACCTCTGCAGGTGACGCCCACATCCTCATTGTGGCCACAGTTGTGAATGCCCCAGCCCCGACTTCTGCACTGGCTGAGGTCTGCTTCATGTCCTCTGCAGTCCACGTCGTCCAGCGCTATGAACCCCAAGCCTGGTCCAAATCTGGAGCTGGCGCTCATCTCCACAGCCACCCCGCAGTTCAGCTGCCTACACACCACGTTAGAGTCCACCATGTCCCATTCGTCATCACACACTGTGCCCCGTACGCCGAAGGAGAGCACCTCCACTCTGCCCTCACACCTGTTGCTTCCATTCACCAGTTGCACTTTGAAGACACGAGCAGGCAAAATCTGTCAGGGCTTTTCTCTTTCTGATTCATGTTGCTCAACAAAACTGTCATTTTTGTCTTTCAGTGAGGTGAGGAGGTTCAGGTTGTGTGGTTAAGATCTTTAGCATTTGAAACAGAAAATGACAGACTAGTAAGCTCTAATGTAATGATAGCAAATAGCAAGAAATACATCCCTATGAAATGAGTCTATTCCTAACAGTTAAAAAAGCCCCAGGCACTGATCTACCTCCTGTACTCTCTTTCACTGACACACAGCCTGCTACTGATCCTTGCTGTGACCTGGATGCAGACATGTTTTCTACTGATCACGCGTGTCTGGGCAGCGGGAGTTTTTCCTATAGAGCTCGTTCTTACCTTGAAATGGTCTCTTTGCTGAGGTTTGCACGCCATTGGCTGAATCAAGAGGGAGGAGGGGAAATGGGAGAGAGGGAGAGAGAGAGAGTGTGGTCAAATTATTTATTGATAGGAGGATCTTGGCCTTAAATAGTTAATCTATATCTGCTATACCTATTTTCCAGCAACAATAGACAGAGCGAAGCCACAACAGGAGGACAACGTTGCTTGACACATCTCTGATAAAGCTGGCATGCAATATATGAAAACATAACACCAGTTTTAATCATTCAAAAGTATATATTACCCAAACGCGTGAACAGTTATAAAGTTTATTCTGTTTCTGCAATAACCCAAATAGTATAAACACAAAGTGTTATTAGTTTCACTCTGCACCATTGACTGTTTAAAAAAATCTGTTCTCGAAAACAATAAAAAGTGACAGTATACACTCCTGATCAAAATCTTAAGACCAGTTAAAAAATTGCATGAATTTGCATTTTGCACTGTTGAATCTTAGGAAGGTTCTAAGTAGAGTTTCAAAATGCAAAAAGAAGAAATGGGAACAAGAGCCCAAAAGTTGTGAGCAGACAATTTATTGAAAACAACAATTTAACTGAAGTAGGCTGTTCATCAGCTGATAAAAAGTTTAAGACCACAGCTCAAAAAAAAAAAAAAAACTCAACTTTAAAAAAAAATTAAAGTGTCAAAAACTGACTCGGTAATGAGTAGCTCCACCATTATTGTTGATCACTTCAAAAATTCGTTTTGGCATGCTTGATGCAAGTGTTTCCAAAAGGCTAATGCGAATGTTGCGCCAGGTGGTGAAGATGGCTTCACGAAGGGCATACACTGTCTGAAGCTGAAGTCCATTTTTGTAAACTTCCCTTGCCATCCATCCCCAAATGTTCTCAATTGGATTAAGATCAGGGGAACACGCAGGATGGTCCAAAAGAGTGATGTTATTCTCCTGGAAAAAAGTCTTGGTCAGACGGGCATTGTGAATTGGAGCGTTGTCCTGCTGAAGAACCCAGTCGTTACCACACAGACCAGGGCCCTCAGTCATGAGGGATGCCCGCTGCAACATCTCCACATAGCCAGCTGCTGTTTGACGCCCCTGCACAACCTGGAGCTCCATTGTTCCATTGAAGGAAAAAGCACCCCCGATCATGATGGCGCCCCCTCCACTGTGCCGCGTAGAAAACATCTCAGGTGGCATCTCCTTGTCATGCCAGTAACGTTGAAAGCCATCAGGACCATCAAGGTTACATCTTTTCTCGTCAGAAAATAAAACTTTCTTCCACCTTTGAATGTCCCATGTTTGGTGCTCCCTTGCAAAGTCTAAACGGGCAATTTTGTGGCGTTGAAGGAGACGTGGCCTTTGAAGACGTTTCTTGTTTTTGAAGCCCTTCCTTCGCAGATGTAGCCTGGATGCCAGACGAACTTAGCCCCGCCCACAACATTTTGGTCGGGCAGTTCGGTCTGGAGTCGCTCCATTGGGAAAAAATTATGGCCCGACCGGGCCAATCAGATTGTCAGGGCGGGCTTTATACGATGATTGACAGATGATCAACGGTAACGTAATCAACCACGTCATCACAGTGCCCTCGGGTTGAATTCATTTTCAACAAACATGGCTGCCGCTGGCGAGCTGCGATGTGTAGATGCTGCCATTGAGTCTGTTTTAGAAGACATCGACAGCGCATTCATTTTGAAAGAGGAACACAGAACGTGGAGGCGACGCCAAAGCACAGCGCTAATCCCTATCGCCCCAGCGCTTGGCTGTTCACACCGGACACTGAAGCGACGCTGAACCGCCGGGCAGCGCTAATAATATCACCCGTTGATCCAGTAGATCGCTGCACGGCTTTGTGCCAGTCACACCGGAGGCTGAAGCACCGCGCTGCGCCAAGGCTGCCTCGCGGTGCTTCAGCCTCCGGTGTGACCGGCCCAAAGTTTTAACATGGGAGTGGATGGGAGCCAGCTGTTATTTAAGGCTTGGCGCTGCGCTGAAGCGTCCGGTGTGAACCCGGCGTTAGTAAATAACTCACAATGCGTTGCTTAGCATACGTCACATACTACGTTGCTCTGATTGGTTGTAGGTCTATCCAATTGAGCGAAGAGGAATTTTACTTCCTGGTCAGTTGAAACACGCCCCATAATTTTTTCCCAATGGAGCGACTCCAGACCGAACTGCCCGACCAAAATGTTGTGGGCGGGGCTAAGTTCGTCTGGCATCCAGGCTATCGCAGATGCCCTCTGATGGTTACTGGGCTGCAGTCAGCACCAGTAATGGCCTGAATTTGGGACGAGGATCGTCCCGTGTCTTGACCGACAGCCATTCGGATCCTCCGGCTCAGCGCAGGTTAGATTGTTTTGGGTCTACCACTTGATTTTTTTGTACCATAACCCTGAGGATCTTTTAAGAAATGCAAAATGACTGTCTTACTGCGTCCAGCCTCAGCAGCGATGGCACGTTGTGAGAGGCCTTGTTTCTGCAGTTCAACAATCCTACCACGTTCAAAGACGCTGAGCTTTTTTGCCTTTGCCATCAAGAGATCTTCACAGTGTGATTACTTGACAGGAAATGACATGGAATCCAAATTTTTGCACAGATTTTGGCTTTTAAAGGCTGTGGTCTTAAACTTTTGATCAGCTGATGAACAGCCTATTTGAGTTAAATTGTTGTTTTCAATAAATTGCCTGCTCACAACTTTTGGTCTCTTGTTCCCATTTCTTCTTTTTGCATTTTGAAACTCTACTTAGAACCTTCCTAAGATTCAACAGTGCAAAATGCAAATTCATGCAATTTTTTAACTGGTCTTAAGATTTTGATCAGGAGTGTATTGTAGAAACGTTAATATGGTTGAGTCACAGTATCCTTGTACAATAAAAGAAACACTTGATGTTGGCTAATTATTAATAATAATAAAATGTGATTGTTAAAATAATACAATTATTTATTAAAAATAATGCAATTATTGATTTAAAAAACGATAAAGTTATCAATAAAGAATAATAAAATAATTAATGAAAAACTGTACAATTATAAATTAAGAATAAAACAATTAGTAATTATAATTTATAAAAGACAGGGCACCACCCTGGTATCAGGGACCAACAATCAAATGTAAAGGTCAATCTCATCTAGTTCAATTACAAATCTCAAAATTTACTATTAAAGATTATATAATGAACAGTGAAGGTTATGAAGTTCTTGACAGTGTAGAGGTTGGCAAAATTCATTTATGCAACATTAATGAAATAACATTTTTGAAATAAAAACATCTATAATGAATATAATAGAGTATAAAAACACTAACAACGTACTAACTAAACAAAGAACATGTAGTTTCAGGTTTTGACTACCATGTAGGCCGAAGAGGAGACCTTTGGTTTCACAAGAACACTGTCCCAACAGTATTGACCCTTGACTGAACATTTAACTGATAACCAAATTTAGCTCTATGAATTCATAATCAAGCTTCTGTGAAAAGATAACAGTTTCTAGAACTAAAGCAAAACGTGTGAAAGAGGAAGTGACTCAGCAACAGTAGACTTTCCTCAACTGCTAATTCTTCAGCCCTCCTCAGATCGACCTGCTACTCCCTCCTCCACGAGACACGAGCGCCCGGGTTTTTGGCCATCCATTACCTCTGTAGAATATGGCTACTGGAGACGAAGATACAATCTTGCAACCATATCGTTTTGTACCAGAGTCAGGCGGACCGAACCATGTGGCCTTCTTGGTGTGTGAGTGTACCACCACCTAGGGATATAATCTGAATGCCAGATTGGCAGGCTGCAGAAAACATATCAATGAACATCGGCCAATGCCATCGGTGAAAGTCAAGTTTATTAACGATGCGCTGATGGCAGTAAACAAGGCGAATATCGGCCGCTACCGATGTACGGCTGATACACCGCTGCACCAATACTCATTATATATTTTATAAAGAGTTCAGATTAACCTGAAAAGCCACAGATATATACTGAGTGTGTCGTCAATCAACAAGTCGTAATTTGAATATAGTTATCATTTTAATATTTATAGAATAATGGAATAAACAATTATTAACAACAACAACAAAATTCTAAAACAAGGTACATTGCTGAAACTGTCACACAGTGCAACAAGAACAGAGCAATAAAACTATATTTGAAGAAGAAATGTGATAAAAAATTGAGTGTTTACCTCGAGCTTCATATGCTTGAAGCAGAGAAATGAGAAAGTGGAGAATGATGGGATGCATTCTGTCAAATGAGCCGAACGAGGAAGTGGATCAGAGTTCAGACCTCAATCAGCCCAGCAGCAGTCAGGGTGCTCGTCTCTCATCCACACGTCTCAGTGAATTCAAACTGCATCGAGGAAATACCTCTGGTTTATGAATATGTTTAGACAAATCTACAGTGAGGAGGTGTGAACTCTGTGGACGTGGCCTAATACTCAGAGTGTCATCAACATGAACCACAACATGACAATAGATAAATAACAATGATTGTCTCCTAACAAGAGAACATATCGAGGTCTGTCAGTAAACACATTGATCTTGTTCAAGTTCTGATAATGTGATGAACTGACTGCAGGGGCTCTGAAGTTTCCTTTTCTTAAACTACAGATTATATATCAGTATTTTCAGTGGTGTGAATAATAACATTCATCAGGTATCTTTTTCATTAAAACATGAAATGTATTACAATAACAGTTTTAAAGTTGGAGGAGCTGTTCCAGATGCTCCTGGTTCTGGTTCTGGTTGAAAAATATAACATGACTCACGGCAACAATAATACTGGACATTGTCCAAAAGGCAGAATGTGGAAGATAAATTCATATGTTCAGGCTGAGTCGTGTCTCCGGCCTCAGTGGATTTCATGGACCCAGCTTTGATCAAGCTATAGATGGAGGAAGGAGAAGGAGCTGCAGCATCATCAGATGGATTCTGATCCAGAAGTGGTGTTCACGCTTATGACCTGGAGAGATAAAGTCAAATAAAACTAGTTTTGCTACCACAGTTTCCTTTTCTTAAACCACAGATTATGTATCACTATTTTCAGTGGTGTGATTGTACTGTGACAACAAGTAAAGTAATCTCACTAAGACAGTTGTTAGAAAAGAGGACATAACTTTCCCTTCATTTCCTAAGTGTTTTTTTCCGTGTCCACACTTTCATCTGCAAGAAGGTGACAAAGAATATTCATTGGCCTTAAATCACAAATGAATTTAGACTGTTTTCTACTGAATCACATTTACATCACTTCACCCACTGATATTGGTTTTTGTGTGTTTTGTCATTGTTGTGATGTTGGTGACCCCTTTTATACAGATGTATCCTTCTTTTATTCTACTCTTTTTTTCTTTTATTTGGCTCGTAAATAAAAGTGCGCTGCCTTGCCCGTCAGCAGGATTAATCCAAACCTACTAAACCGATTTTCGTTTAAATTCTGACATTGATTCGGTGCATGCAAGAATTTTCTTTCACGTTTTTGAACATGGTGAGATACTACGTGTCTTCTATACTCATCCTCATTTAGGGGCAGAATTCTTATTATGAGCCACATAAAAAGCTTGTAATCGTTGCTTTTCTTTCTCAGACATAATCGCACACATTGAGCAAAACTACTTGTGTTTAATAAATAATGTTCCTGCTGTCATGTTATTAGTTATCTTTTGTAACATATCGGTTCTAGCAAAATAGATCTGTTTGATAAATTGACATGTTATTCAGTAGAGAAAGAAAAAAGAGAAGTTTAGGTTCATGACGAGCTCGTACGTATAGATGTGGTTTGAGTCACAGTATGGATCCTTGACTATGTGCCTTTAGAGGAACCTGATGAATGTGAACGTTAATCACACTTATAACCACATTTAGCTCTTTGAATTTATAATCAAGCTTCTGTGAAAAGGTTTCTTGAACTTAAAAGAGGAAGTGACTGTGGTTGTTGGTTTTACAAGCTTTTAAAAAGTTTCTCCACGTCTGTTATCACTCATTAAATATTTTATATCGAATTCAAGCGTAGAACTTAACAAACCACAGTTTTATGGAAGGAAGTTTTACTGAGTGAATCGTCAATCAACGAGTCATAATCTAAATATAGTTATCATTTTAATATCTATAGAATAATGAAATAAACATGTGTTAACAAAAATAACAAATTCTAAACAAGCTACATTGGTGAAACAGTCACATAGTGCAACAAGAACAGAGCAATAAACTATATTTGAAGAAGAAATGTGATAAAAATCGGGCTTCATATGCTTATAGGAGAAAAATGACAAAGAGAAGAATGATGGGATGCATTCTATCAATTGTGCTGTAGGAGGAAGTGGATCAGAGTTCAGACCTCATGCCGGGTTCACACCGGAAGCTGAAGCACATCGCCACTCCAAGGAGTGCCTCACACCCTGCAGCGATGGTTTCTGCATCGAGTCTATATGTTCGGTCGCCACAAGCGTATCGCGGCAGGAGACACACTGAAAAATGATTTAAAACGATATTGATGACATATTTTCTAGGATATAAATGATCAAATATGCATCCCATACTTTGTATTTCCCTTCTGTTGTCCTGGAGTTTTTGTTTTACCAATTTTACCAATCACATTATTCAATGTCCCCCTCTGCCCATCCACTACAGCCACACAAGCAGTCATATAGATAAAAAGAGAGAGGGGGGTGGGCTACATATTCTCCACATAGGCTTGAGTGGAGAATACGTCATTTTCCCTCGACACCCGACATTGAACGGAGCAAACAGCGAAGAAGTTCTTGAAGATAGATGACATTAAATGAATAATTGAAGTGGAGAGTGTAGTAGAAAAATTAACTAAACATGGTTGACAAACTATTTTTGTATTTGGATAGTAAGTTTCTGCAGCCTTGTAAGAGACTTTTATGACTTTTATTTACATACATCAAATGTTTAAGACTTGAGCTGTTTTATGGTCGGAACTGTTTATGACGTGAATAAGGTGAGACCTTTTGTGACTTAATTATCCATCAGAGGAAGTAGTGTATGTCTTCTTATCACCTAAGGAAACACATGTGAATCAGCTGCTAATGTTTAGATTCCTCTCCTTCCCCCACCTATGGAACCTGTCTGGATTGGCTCAGAGGGACAGCCCTCAGTCCTCCTATATAAGATCTGTGTTTTGGACTGTTCTGCATCTTCACTCTGAGATCCTTAGGACTCTTGGTGTGTTGATCCTTTCTTCAGAAAGCCCCTTATTTAATACACGTAGATAACTCTGTTGTTTCCAGCCTCTTGTATCTCCAGATTTCCATCACAAGAGGTACAGTGAGTTGTATGATGCTCAGCTCATGTTGTATGAAGACAACACCAAGAAACACAAATGTTGGGACGCTGTGGGGTTAATGTTGGAGCAACAAGTAAGTATATGTTTTCATACAACTGGGTCAACGGGTCTCCTAAAAGTGCAATGCGTTTTCCATTTTTCCAAAGTTATTCCATACAAGTGACACATAGCTGGTGGTATATGTGTTAAACATTCGGCCTCAGTATCAACCCTGTGTAATCAAATCTTCACCGTTAACAGGAGGCTACAGGGCCCATAGAGGCCCCTCTTTTCTCCCTCCCTCAGTTCCATTACCACTTTGTAAGGAAAAATGTGCTAACCTAAAAACTCACTCTTAACTCTAGAAAAAAATTATTAAATGCCGTTTTTACAGTAGTCTGATAACGGCAAAAGTATGTGGTATGTTTATGTGCTGTTACATTTACTGTTTCTCTCAAAAACGCTGATCGTGTTGGTAAGTTCTCCGTGTATCCTTAAATTATTTTTACAACACCGGCAAAAATCGTTTTTACTGATCTTCTTCTACTTCTTCCAGCGTGCGTGCAGTTGAGGTCTGTTTTGCGTCGCTTTACATGCGTCACATACTACGTTGCTCTGATTGGTTGTAGGTCTATCCAATTGAGCGAAGAGGCATTTGTTTTCCTGGTTCGGTTGAAACACGCCCCTTAATCACAGCCCAATGGAGCGGTATCAGACTCATATTCTGATTAGAATTATGAGTATGACAACGTCAGGCCAGGTGACCCCTAGAGGTTTTATATAAACACAGCAAACCTTTTCTAAAATCTGTTGATCGACAGATATAATAAAGTAAAACCTACACACACAGACATTCATCATGATATTATCTTTATGCTAAATAACGAACAGTGGATCCAATCCGTACTGTAAACTGGGAAAGGATCTCAGATACTGTCAATGACCTTAAAGTTGGTGGATGAGTGAATAAAGTGAAGGACACAGTGAAAATGCTGAAAAAGTACTTTTCTTAGCAAAGCTAAAATTGTTACAAAAGAATTTAACAATAACTAGATTGTATTATTTTTATTTTATGCCTCTTTCCTTTCTTTCACAACATCATTTCCACTATCTGCTGCTGTAACAAGTGAATTCCCTGACGTGGGATCCACAAAGTTTATCTTATCTTATCTTATCTTAATAGTTTCACTTGTTTTTAGAACGTTCGTCAAGTCATTTCCAGTTGTTCCATTTAAAGCCATGTTGTCACTTCAAATTCAGAACAAAACAAAACGGGCAACTCACAAAACCTCCCATTATTCCCATAAGCTCTCAGATCTATATATCAGCATATTTACCTTCATGGTTTGCAGTGTCATCCTGAACCTGCCGCACTGTCAGACACTCATCTGACTGTTACTGCTTCCTCCTACGTTCAATTTCTCTTCATTTTCTGTATTTTTAAAGCAAGTATGTGCCTTGTGCAAACGACTTTGAGTCCACCTCTTCTTCTTAAATTTTTACATTTGAAAAATTAACCTTGCTTGACCTTGTTTTTATAGAAATATGATGAATTGTGGAGTTTTGTTCATGCAGCATCAGAAATAGATTCTAGAGCAACCCCTTGTGGTGAAAAGGAGGAAACGCAAGACTGACATGTTTCTCTAATTTTAAATGTAAATTGAATCTACAGGTTCATAAAACAACAAGTATAAAATATAAGGCACCCACAAATTTAAAATAAGATAAGAAAATATAATATAAGATAAGAGAAGATAAAAATAGAAATATGATGAATTGTGATTTTGTGATGGAGCGTCATCTGGTGGGGAAAAGGAGGTAACGCAGGACTTACATGTTTTTTTAATTTTTAATATAAAAGTGAATCTAAAGCCTCATAATAAATATGAATACAGTACTAAAGATACTTTGTCATAAACTGGATTCACATAAAAGTGGCTAGGAGATGTAAAATAAGATAAAGCTAGAAATATGATGAATTGTGATTTTCTGTTGAAGCACCCTCTGGTGGTGAAAAGGAGGAATCGCAAGACTGACATGTTTCTCTAATTTTAAATGTAAATTGAATCTACAGGTTTTAGAAACAACAAGTATAGAAAATATAAGGGACTCACAAATGTAAAATAATATAAGACAATATAGTATAATATAAGAAAAGATAAGATAAAAATAGAAATATGATGAAATGTGATGTCTTTGTGCATGCACCCTCTGGTGGTGAAAAGGAGGAAACGCAAGACTGACATGTTTTTCTATTTTTAAATATAAAACTGATCCTAAGCTTCATAAAAAAATATAGATAAAATAAGAAAGACACTTTTTCATGAACTGGATTCACAAAAAAGTGGCTAGGAGAAGTAAAATAAGATAAAACAAGAAATATGATGAATTGTGATTTTCTGTTGAAGCACCCTCTGGTGGGGAAAAGGAGGTAACGCAGGACTTACATGTTTTTTTAAATTTTTAATATAAAAGTGAATCTAAAGCCTCAATATAAATATGAATACAGTACTAAAGATACTTTTTCATGAACTGGATTCACATAAAAGTGGCTAGGAAATGTAAAATAAGATAAAGCTAGAAATATGATGAATTGGGATTTTCTGTTGACGCACCCTCTGGTGGTGAAAAGGAGGAAGCGCAAGACTGACATGTTTTTCTAATTTTAAATGTAAATTGAATCTACAGGTTCATGAAACAACAAGTATAAAATATAAGGGACTCACAAATGTAAAATAATATAAGAAAATACAGTGTAATATAAGAAAATATAAGATAAAAATAGAAATATGATGAATTGTGATGTTTTTGTGCATGCACCCTCTGGTGGTGAAATGGAGGAAACGCAAGACTGACATGTTTTTCTATTTATAAATATAGACACTATATGACACTTTTTCATGAACTGGATTCATATCAAAGTGGCTAGGAGATATAAAATATAAGATAACAATAGAAATATGAAGAATTGTTATTTTCTGTTGAAGCGCCCTCTGGTGGGGAAAGGAGGAAACGCAGGACAGACATGTTTTTTTAATTTTAAATATAAAAATGAATCTAAAGCTTCATAAAAAGATATGGATAAAAAAAACAGTTTTTTTCGATTGTATAAATACTAAAATCAAAAGTAGTACAAAATTATCAAAACATTACATTCAAGGAGCAAAACATGGGCCCAGATCTGCACCACTATAAGCAAACTGTCATCTTCACACTTTTTGCAAAACAATACACACCGATCTGCAAAACACTATTATAAACATTAGACACAGAAATATATAAAGATGTCACTTCCTTGCAGGTCTATAGAAAGAATAAGAACAAATCTGTACGAGAAATACTATATTTACATTTCATATTAACATTCATCAGGTATCTTTTTCAATAAGATATGAAATATTTCACAACAACAGTTTTAAAGTGGGCAGAGTTGTTCTGGATGCTCCTGGTTCTGAATGAAAAAAATCCCCAAATCTTCCCAGGGAAAATATCACATGACTCACGGCAACAATAACACTGGACATTGTCCAAAAGGCAGAATGTGGAAGAAGATTTCATATGTTCAGGCTGAGTCGTGTCTCCGGCCTCAGTGGATTGCATGGACCCAACTTCAATCAAGCTTTAGATGGAGGAAGCAGAAGGAGCTGCAGCATCATCGGATGGATTCTGATCCTTAAGTGGTGTTCACGCTTTGGACCTGGAGAGATAAAGTCAAATAAAACTATTTTTACTACCGGGGGGGGGCTCCGAAGTTTCCTGTTCTTAAACCACAGATTATATATCACTCTTTTCAGTGGTGTGGTCATACTTTGGCAACAATTAAAGTAATCTGACTAAGACAGATGTTAGAAAAGATGACGTAACTTTACCTGAACATTTTCGTACACAGTTTTTTCCTTGTCCTCAGTTTCATCTGCAAGAAGGTGACAAAGAATATTCATTGGCTTTAAATCACAAATTAATTTAGACTGTTTTCTACTGAATCACATTTACATCACTGCACCCACTGACATTGGTGTTTGTGTGTTTTGTCATTTTGGTGATTTTGATGACCCCTAGAGGTTTTATATACACAGAATTGCTTTTCTAAATTCAGACATAATATAATAAAGCCCTCACACACAGACATTCATCTTGATATTATCTATATGCTAAATAACAAACAGTGGATTCACATCAGTACTGTAAACTGGGAAAGGATCTCAGATATTGTCATTGACCATAAACTTGGTGGATCAGTGAATAAAGTGAAGGACACAGTGAAAATGCTGAATTTCCATTTACATGGATTTACAGAGTTACATTTTTTGTCTGACATACGTTTTCCTTTTATTCGATGTCCAACAAAAGCTGCTGATATGGCAATTATCACCAAAACCTTAATGACAGTCACAGTGACAAAAACGATGAAAGCGCCTGGTGCTTCAGGGGCTGTAATGGAAAACAGAAAAACTGATATTGAAGGAGAAAGTCTTTGTCTAGTCTTTAAATTTTGGGAAAGATTTAATATTTCAAAATGACCTTAAGTTGGAACAAAACCTTCTATAAAACAAAGTTATCAGCTGCTTGTGTTGTCGGTCACTTACCAGGATGTTTGAAACAAAAGTCTTTAATCATTGTTGTGTGCTCGTCTGAGCTGACCTGGTTGCTATGGCTACAAATAACTGAGTCGCCTTCGGACAGGAAGACACGGAGGGAGGAGCCAGAGGTCGTGACCTTTGACCTCTCTCCTCCCTCCTCCTGGTTGCAGGTGTTGGTGTCACATCTAAAAGTGTCTATAGATCTATTTTATTTGAATTGTTTTTATCTTTGAACTTAATTCTACGTTTTCTAACAGATTTATCCATTTTATTTCTTTTACCTCTTTTATTCTACTGTTTTTATTATTCTATTTGGCTTGTAAATTGTTAATAAAAGTGCCCTGCCTTACCTCTCAGCAGGATTACTCCAAACCTACTAAACTGATTTCCTTTGACACGGATTTCCTTTGACACGGATTTGGTGGATGCGAGAATTTTCTTTCACGTTCTTTATGGTGAGATACTTCGTGTCTTTTGAAATATATTCATCCTCATTTAGGGGCAGAATTATTATTATGAGCTAAATATAAAGCTTCTAATCTTTGCTTTTCTTTCTCAGACCTAATTGCACACAGTGAGCAAAACTATTGGTGTTTAATAAATGATGTTCCTGCTATAATGTTATTAGTTATTGATTTGTAACATATCGGTTCTAGCAACATAAATTCATCTGATTAATTAAAATGTTATTCAGTAGAGAATGAAAAGAGAAAAGTTTATTTTCCTGACGAGCTCGTACGTGTAGATGTGATTTGAGTCACAGTATTGACCCTTGACTAGTTGTCTTCATAGGAACCTAATGAATTTGGGAAGTGATGTGAACGTTAATCACATTTATAACCAAAGTTAGCAGTTTGAATTTATGATCATGCTTCCGTGAAAAGATACCAGTTCCTGGAACTTAAATAAAACATGTGTAAGAGGAAGTGATTCAGCAACGTTAGACTTTCTTCAACAGGTCATTTTTCAGACACAGACACTGACCTGTGACAGGAAGCATCACTCTAGGTTCTCTTCCTGTCACCGAGCCCTGTTGTAATATCTATCTTTGTCTATAAAAGGTAAAGTTCCTTAATCAATTTGTTCTTTTCTCTGAGTCGCTGCCACAGGACATTACATTAATATTCAGTTTTGTTGGTTTTATAAGCTTTTAAAAAAGTTTCTCCACATCTGTTATCACTCATTATATATTTTAAATCGAATTCAAGAGTAGAACTTAACTTGAAAAACCACAGATTTATGGAAAGAAATTTTACTGAGTGAATCGTCAATCACAAGTCGTAAGTTGAATATATTTTTCATTTTAATATTCATAGAATATTGAAATAAGCAAATTATAAACAACAACAACATCAACAAAACAATTCTAAACAAGGTACATTGCTGAAACAGTCACACAGTGCAACAAGAGCAGAGCAATAAAACTCTCTTTGATGAATAAACGTGATAATAATTGAGTGTTTACCTCGGGCTTCATATGCGTGAAGCAGAGAAATGACAAAGAGAAGAATGATGTGATGCATTCTGTCAAATGTGTCGTACGAGGGAGTGGATCAGAGTTCAGACCTCAATCAGCCCAGCAGCAGTCAGGGTGCTCGTCTCTCATCCACACGTCTCAGTGAATTCAAACTGCATTGAGGAAATACCTCTGGTTTATGAATATGTTTAGACAAATCTGCAGTGAGGAGGTGTGAACACTGTGGGCGTGGCCTAATGCTCAGAGTGTCATCCACATGAACCACAACATGACAATAGATGAATCACAATGATTGTCTCCTAACAAGAGAACATATCGAGGTCTGTCAGTAAACACATTGATCTTGTTCAAGTTCTGATAATGTGAGAAACTGACTGCTGGTTTCAGGTTGAAATCGTAAAGCACCAGTACAGACTGCTTGGTGGATTGTGTGGAACAACCTGGTTTGTTTTTCTTCATCCATGTTAACAGGTTGGAGTGAGCACAGTGTCTGCATGAGCCTGTCAGCAGCGAGAACATGAGCATCTGGAAATAATGTGTCGACATCAGGGTCGAGTGAAGAGGAGTTGAGTTGGGGGGGGGGGGGGGTAGTATATCATGTGTTCAGCCTGGGGTTAAGAATAGGATATATGCATCTTCATATTTCCATACACATAATCTAGATAGAAAGAGAGACAGAGCGAGAGATGGATGGATGGATGGATAAAAACTTTGTTAAAATGTTTTTGGTCTGTTAAACACTCCTAGTCATCATATTAGTATTTTTTTTTAATGAAGCATATATGTATGTTTTGTTAATTTCAGGATTTTGATTTAACTAAAACATTTAGAATTCTCAATATATATTTTTAAAACACTTGGGTGAAGTAAGAACTTTATTGTACGTGCACCAATAACGGACACTCATCAAAAATAAAATAGCAGCCAAAATCACTTTAGGTTTTATTGAGTTTTTCATGGATATTTGGTTAAATTCACACAATGTACAATAAAATAAAAAATAAAATCTCTTATTATAATAATCTAAAATGTAATTACACGAGATTCTATTGAGATTAACTTAAAGGAACAATTTAAAGAACCTTTACAAACTTTGTCTTTTTAAACATTGAAAAGCTGCTTAAGCTGCATCACATAAATGAGTTGAACCAGGTCTTTAGAAAGAATAAGAACACATCTGTACAAGAAACACTATATTTACATTTCATATTAACATTCATCAGGTATCTTTTTCAATAAGGTATGAAATATTTCACAACAACAGTTTTAAAGTGGGCGCAGCTTTTCCGGATGCTCCTGGTTCTGAATGAAAAAAATCCCCAAATCTTCCCAGGGAAAATATCACATGACGCACGGCAACAATAATACTGGACATTGTCCAAAAGGCAGAATGTGGAAGAAGATTTCATATGTTCAGGCTGAGTCGTGTCTCCGGCCTCAGTGGATTTCATGGACCCAACTTCGATCAAGCTTTAGATGGAGGACGGAAAAAGAGCTGCAGCATCATCAGTTGGATTCTGATCTAGAAGTGGTGTTCACGCTTTGGACCTGGAGAGATAAAGTCAGATAAAACTTATTATGCTACCGGGGGGGGCTTCGCAGTTTCCCTTTCTTAAACCACAGATTATATATCACTCTTTTCAGTGGTGTGATGAACTGTGACAACAATTAAAGTAATCTCACTAAGACAGTTGTTAGAAAAGATGACGTAACTTTACCTGAACATTTTCGTACACTGTATTTTCCTTGTCCTCAGTTTCATCTGCAAGAAGGTGACAAAGAATATTCATTGGCTTTAAATCACAAATTAATTTAGACTGTTTTCTACTGAATCACATTTACATCACTTCACCCACTGATTTAGTTGTTCATGTGTTTTGTCATTCCTGTGATTTTGCTGACCCCTAGAGGTTTTATATAAACACAGCATTGCTTTTCTAAATTCTGTTGATAGAAAGATACAATAAAATAAAACCTACACACAGAGACATTCATCATGATATTATCTAAATACTAAATAATGAACAGTGGATTAACATCCGTTGTGTAAACTGGGAAAGGATCTCAGATATTGTCATTGACCCTAAAGTTGGTGGATCAGTGAATAAAGTGAAGGACACAGTGAAAATGCTGAATTTTCATTTACACAGATTTTCAGAGTTGAAGTTTGACTCTGACGTACGATTTATTTTTATTCGATGTCCAACAAAAGCTGCTGATATGGCAATTATCACCAAAACCTTAATGACAGTCACAGTGACAAAAGCGATGAAAGCGCCTGGTGCTTCAGGGGCTGTAATGGAAAACAGAAAAACTGATATTAGTTATTTTCTGACCTTATTCACTGAAATAAAAACAGAGAAACACATAGATTTTTCTTTTAAATAGAGTAAAGTCTAGAATTTGTCGTAGATATAATCCAAGCAGCAGCATTTTAAACCAATTGAAGGAGAAAGTCTTTATCTAGTCTTTAAATTTTGGGAAAGATTTTATATTTCAAAATAAATTTAAGTTGGAACACAACCTTCTATAAAACAAAGTTATCAGCTGCTTGTGTTGTCGGTCACTTACCAGGATGTTTGAAACAAAAGTCTTTAATCATTGTTGTGTGCTCGTCCAAGCTGACCTGGTTGCTATGGCTACAGATAACTGAGAAGTTTTTGGACAGGAAGACACGGAGGGAGGAGCCAGAGGTCGTGACCTTTGACCTCTCTCCTAACTCCTCCTGGCTGCAGGTGTTGGTGTCACATCTAAAAGTGCTGATGATGTGATGGGAGTCCTGTGTGCTGCAGGTCACTGTGAGGTTACAGGAGTCAGAGCTATTGGAGAGTAAGTCCACTGTCCCAGTAACCAGAGACACTGGATCTGAGGGGGAGGGACACTGGCATTAATGGGTTTAGAAGTTGGGCAGCTGCTGTGTGTCCATATTTAAAATCTGAAGAAACCTACCTTGAACTGTGACGCTGTATTTACCCACATAATTGATCTGATCCCCGAAAACAGCTGCAGTATAACGTCCACTGTCGGCTTGTTGCACATTCTTCAAAAGCAAAGAGTGATTTTGGAGAAAAATCTCTACCCTTTCTTTATAGGGGTCAAACTCTTTTATTTTGTTATCATGAAATAATCTTATTATGCTTGAACCATTAAATTTCCATTTAAGATCACTGTGTTCAACTAATTTAACAGGAGCCGTGACGTTCAGAAGCAGATCCTTCCCCTTCTGCACAAACACAGGAGTCCCAGTGTCGGAGCCTGTAGAAACAACACAGCATCACTTTATTAGAAAGAAAAGACTTTGATTTAAACTGTAGTTTTGGTCCATTTTTACTTCTACTCATTAAACAGAGACTCATGATACAGAACCACCTCGGCCCAGCAGGTTGTGTTTGCCCCTGTCTGTTGGTTGGTTGGTTTAATGATCAGCAGGTTTACTTAGAAACTGGATTTCCACAAGACTTGGTGGAAGGATGGGACATGGACCAAGAAAGTTACATTTCAGGGAGATTCAGGTTTTATTTTGTGAGGCGTGCTGTTTTTTATATTTTCCATGATTTCCCAGAGAATGAAATCAGGCATATTGAGGGGGCCTGAGACTTCTGATCACTTTAGTGCAGCTTGACTGAATTTAAGAACTTCTGGACCGCGGCAGAGGTAAATTGACATTCTAGTGTCTATAGATCTATTTTATTTGAATTGTTTTTATCTTTGAACTTAATTCTACGTTTTCTAACAGATTTAATCATTTTATTTCTTTTACCTCTTTTATTCTACTGTTTTTATTATTCTATTTGGCTTGTAAATTGTAAATAAAAGTGCCCTGCCTTACCTCTCAGCAGGATTACTCCAAACCTACTAAACTGATTTCCTTTAAATTTTGACACGGATTTGGTGGATGCGAGAATTTTCTTTCACGTTCTTTATGGTGAGATACTTCGTGTCTTTTGAAATATATTCATCCTCATTTAGGGGCAGACTTATTATTATGATCTAAATATAAAGCTTGTAATCATTGCTTTTCTTTCTCAGACCTAATTGCACACAGTGGGCAAAACTATTGGCGTTTAATAAATAATGTTCCTGCTGTTATGTTATTATTAGTTATTGATTTGTAACATATCGGTTCTAGCAACATAAATTCATCTGATTAATTAAAATGTTATTCAGTAGAGACTGAAAAGAGAAAAGTTTAGTTTCATGATGAGCTCGTACGTGTAGATGTGGTTTGAGTCACAGTATTGACCCTTGACTACTTGTCTTCAGTGGAACGTCATGAATGTGGGGAGTCATGTGAACGTTAACCTTAACAAAGTTATCACTTTGAATTTATAATCAAGCTTCTTTGAAAAGATACAAATTTCTGGAACTTAAACAAAACGTGTGAAAGAGGAAGTGAGGTAAACTTTCAACAACTTTCAACAACAGCTCATTTTTCAGACAGAAATGTACAGTGGACGTGCAAAAATAGAGACAGACACTGACAGTTACAGGAAGCATCACTCTAGGTTCTCTTCCTGTCACCGAGCCCTTATTTAATATCTAGCTTTGTCTATAAAAGGTAAAGTTTCCTTATCATTTTGTTCTGTTCTCTGAGTCGCTGCCACAGGACATTACATTAATATTCAGTTTTGTTGGTTTTACAAGCTTTTAAAAAGTTTCTCCACGTCTGTTATAAATCATTATATATTTTAAATCGAATTCAAGCTTAAAACTTAACAAATAACAGATTTATGGAAGGAAGTTTTACATAGTGAATCGTCAATCAATGAGTCATAATCTAAATATAGTTATCATTTTAATATTTATAGAATAATGAAATAAACTAATTATTAACAACATCAGCAACAAAATTCTGAACAAGGTACATTGCTGAAACAGTCACATAGTGCAACAAGAACAGAACAATACAACTATATCTGATGAATAAACGTGATAATAAATGAGTGTTTACCTCGGGCTTCATATGCTTGAAGCAGAGAAATGACAAAGAGAAGAACGATGTGATGCATTCTGTAAAATGAGCCGAACGAGGAAGTGGATCAGAGTTCAGACCTCAATCAGCCCAGCAGCAGTCAGGGTGCTCGTCTCTCATCCACACGTCTCAGTGAATTCAAACTGCATCGAGGAAATACCTCTGGTTTATGAATATGTTTAGACAAATCTGCAGTGAGGAGGTGTGAACACTGTGGGCGTGGCCTAACACTCAGAGTGTCATCCACATGAACCACAACATGACAATAGATGAATAACAATGATTGTATCCTAACAAGAGAACATATCGAGGTCTGTCAGTAAACACATTGATCTTGTTCAAGTTCTGATAATGTGAGGAACTGACTTCTGGGGCTCTGAAGTTTCCTTTTCTTAAACTACAGATTATATATCAGTATTTTCAGTGGAGTGAAGTAATCTCACTAAGACAGATGTTAGAAAAGAGGACGTAACTTTACCTGAACATTTTCGTAAGCAGTTTTTTCCGTGTCCACACTTTCATCTGCAAGAAGGTCACAAAGAATGTTCATTGGCTTTAAATCACAAATTAATTTAGACTGTTTTCTACTGAATCACATTTACATCACTGCACCCACTGATATTGGTGTTTATGTGTTTTGTCATTGTTGTGATGTTGTTGACCCCTACAGGTTTCACACAGATCTATCCTTTTTTTTCTTTTATTCTACTCTTTTTTTCTTTTATTTGGCTCGTAAATAAAAGTGCGCTGCCTTGCCCGTCAGCAGGATTAATCCAAACCTACTAAACCGATTTCATTTAAATTCTGACATTGATTTGGTGCATGCAAGAATTTTCTTTCACATTCTTTAACATGGTGAGATACTACGTGTCTTCTGAAATATATTCATCCTCATTTAGGGGCAGAATTCTTATTATGAGCTAAATAAAAAGCTTGTAATCGTTGCTTTTCTTTCTCAGACCTAATCGCACACATTGAGCAAAACTACTTGTGTTTAATAAATAATGTTCCTGCTGTCATGTTATTAGTTATTTTTTTGTAACATATCGGTTCTAGCAACATAGATCTGTTGGATTACTTGACATGTTATTCAGTAGAGAAAGAAAAAAGAGAAGTTTAGGTTCATGACGAGCTCGTATGTATAGATGTGGTTTGAGTCACAGTATGGATCCTTGACTATGTGCCTTTAGAGGAACCTGATGAATGTGAACGTTAATCACACTTATAACCACATTTAGCTCTTTAAATTTATAATCAAGCTTCTGTGAAAAGGTTTCTTGAACTTAAAAGAGGAAGTGACTGTGGTTGTTGGTTTTACAAGCTTTTAAAAAGTTTCTCCACGTCTGTTATCACTCATTAAATATTTTATATCGAATTCAAGCGTAGAACTTAACAAACCACAGTTTTATGGAAGGAAGTTTTACTGAGTGAATCGTCAATCAACGAGTCATAATCTAAATATAGTTATCATTTTAATATCTATAGAATAATGAAATAAACATGTGTTAACAAAAATAACAAATTCTAAACAAGCTACATTGGTGAAACAGTCACATAGTGCAACAAGAACAGAGCAATAAACTATATTTGAAGAATAAATGTGATAAAAATCGGGCTTCATATGCTTATAGGAGAAAAATGACAAAGAGAAGAATGATGGGATGAATTCTATCAAATGTGCTGTAGGAGGAAGTGGATCAGAGTTCAGACCTCATGCCGGGTTCACACCGGAAGCTGAAGCACATCGCCACTCCAAGGAGTGCCTCACGCCCTGCAGCGATGGTTTCTGCATCGAGTCTATATGTTCGGTCGCCACAAGCGTATCGCGGCAGGAGACACACTGAAAAATGATTTTAAACGATATTGATGACATATTTTCTAGGATATAAATGATCAAAAAATGCATCCCATACTTTGTATTTCCCTTCTGTTGTCCTGGAGTTTTAGTTTTACCAATTTTACCAATCACATTATTCTATGTCCCCCTCTGCCCATCCACTACAGCCACACAAGCAGTCATATAGATAAAAAGAGAGAGAGGGGGGGGCTACATATTCTCCACATAGGCTTGAGTGGAGAATACGTAATTTACCCTCGACACCCGACATTGAACGGAGCAAACAGCGGAGAAGTTCTTCAACATGGATGACATTAAATGAATAATTGAAGTGGAGAGTGTAGTAGAAAAATTAACTAAACATGGTTGACAAACTATTTTTGTATTTGAATAGTAAGTTTCTGCAGCCTTGTAAGAGACTTTTATGACTTTTATTTACATACATCAAATGTTTAAGACTTGAGCTGTTTTATGGTGGGAACTGTTTATGACGTGAATAAGGTGAGACCTTTTGTGACTTAATTACCCATCAGAGGAAGTAGTGTATGTCTTCTTATCACCTAAGGAAACACATGTGAATCAGCTGCTAATGTTTAGATTCATCTCCTTCCCCCACCTATGGAACCTGTCTGGATTGGCTCAGAAGGACAGCCCTCAGTCCTCCTATATAAGATCTGTGTTTTGGACTGTTCTGCATCTTCACTCTGAGATCCTTAGGACTCTTGGTGTGTTGATCCTTTCTTCAGAAAGCCCCTTATTTAATACACGTAGATAACTTTGTTGTTTCCAGCCTCTTGTATCTCCAGATTTCCATCACAAGAGGTACAGTGAGTTGTATGATGCTCAGCTCATGTTGTATGAAGACAACACCAAGAAACACAAATGTTGGGACGCTGTGCAGTTAATGTTGGAGCAACAAGTAAGTATATGTTTTTATACAACTGGGTCAACGGGTCTCCTAAAGCTGCAATGCGTTTTCCATTTTTCCAAAGTTATTCCATACAAGTGACACATAGCTGGTGGTATATTTGTTAAACATTCAGCCTCAGTATCAACCCTGTGTAATCAAATCTTCACCGTTAACAGGAGGCTACAGGGCCCATAGAGGCCCCTCTTTTCTCCCTCCCTCAGTACCATTACCACTTTGTAAGGAAAAATGTGCTAACCTAAAAACTCACTCTTAACTCTAGAAAAAAATGATTAAATGCCGTTTTTACTGTAGGCTGATAACGGCAAAAGTATGTGGTATGTTTATGTGCTGTTACATTAACTGTTTCTCTCAAAAACGCTGATCGTGTTGGTAAGTTCTCCGTGTATCCTTAAATTATTTTTACAACACCGGCAAAAATCGTTTTTACTGATCTTCTTCTTCTATTTCTTCCAGCGTGCGTGCAGTTGAGGTCTGTTTTGCGTCGCTTTACATGCGTCACATACTACGTTGCTCTGATTGGTTGTAGGTCTATCCAATTGAACGAAGAGGCATTTGTTTTCCTGGTTCGGTTGAAACACGCCCCTTAATCACAGCCCAATGGAGCAGTATCAGACTCATATTCTGATTAGAATTATGAGTATGACAACGTCAGGCCAGGTGACCCCTAGAGGTTTTATATAAACACAGCAAAGCTTTTCTAAAATCTGTTGATCGACAGATATAATAAAATAAAACCTACACACACAGACATTCATCGTGATATTATCTTTATGCTAAATAACGAACAGTGGATCCCATCCGTACTGTAAACTGGGAAAGGATCTCAGATACTGTCAATGACCTTAAAGTTGGTGGATGAGTGAATAAAGTGAAGGACACAGTGAAAATGCTGAAACAGTACTTTTCTTACCAAAGCTAAAATTGTTACAAAAGAATTTAACAATAACTAGATTGTATTATTTTTACTTTATTGCCTCTTTCCTTTCATTCACAACATCATTTCCACTATCTGCTGCTGTAACAAGTGAATTCCCTGACGTGGGATCCACAAAGTTTATCTTATCTTATCTTATCTTAATAGTTTCACTTGTTTTTAGAACGTTTGTCAAGTCATTTCCAGTTGTTACATTTAAAGCCATGTTGTCACTTCAAATTCAGAACAAAACAAAACGGAAAACTCACAAAACCTCCCATTATTCCCATAAGCTCTCAGATCTATATATCAGCATATTTACCTTCATGGTTTGCAGTGTCATCCTGAACCTGCAGCGCTGTCAGACACTCGTCTGACTGTTACTGCTTCCTCCTACGTTCAATTTCTCTCCATTTTCTGTATTTTTAAAGCAAGTCTGTGCCTTGTGCAAACGACTTTGAGTCCACCTCTTCTTCTTAAATTTTTACATATGAAAAATTAACCTTGCTTGACCTTGTTTTTATAGAAATATGATGAATTGTGGAGTTTTGTTCATGCAGCATCAGAAATAGATTCTAGAGCATCCCCTTGTGGTGAAAAGGAGGAAACGCAGGACTGACATGTTTCTCTAATTTTAAATACAAATTGAATCTACAGGTTCATAAAACAACAAGTATAACATATAAGGGACCCACAAATTTAAAATAAGATAAGAAAATATAATATAAGATAAGAGAAGATAATGATAATGATTTTCTGATGGAGCGTCCTCTGGTGGGGAAAAGGAGGTAGCGCAGGACTTACATGTTTTTTTTTATTTTTCATATAAAAGTGAAACTAAAGCCTCATAATAAATATGAAAAAAATATTGAAGACTCATTGTCATAAACTGGATTCACATAAAAGTGGCTAGGAGATGTAAAATAAGATAAAGCTAGAAATATGATGAATTGTGATTTTCTGTTGAAGCACCCTCTGGTGGTGAAAAGGAGGAAGCGCAAGACTGACATGTTTCTCTAATTTTAAATGTAAATTGAATCTACAGGTTCATGAAACAACAAGTATAAAATATAAGGGACTCACAAATGTAAAATGATATAAGAAAATACAGTGTAATATAAGAAAATATAAGATAAAAATAGAAATATGATGAATTGTGATGTTTTTGTGCATGTACCCTCTGGTGGTGAAAAGGAGGAAACGCAAGACTGACATGTTTTTCTATTTATAAATATAAAACTGAATCCAAAGCTTCATGACCAAATATAGATAAAATATTAAAGACACTTTTACATGAACTGGATTCATATAAAAGTGGCTAGGAGATATAAAACATAAGATAACAATAGAAATATGAAGAATTGTTATTTTCTGTTGAAGCGCCCTCTGGTGGGGAAAGGAGGAAACGCAGGACAGACATGTTTTTTTAATTTTAAATACAAAAATGAATCTAAAGCTTCATAAAAAGATATGGATAAAATATAACAGTTTTGTTCGATTGTATAAATACTAAAATCAAAAGTAGTACAAAATTATCAAAACATTACATTCAAGGAGCAAAACATGGGCCCAGATCTGCACCACTATAAGCACAATGTCATCTTCACACTTTTTGCAAAACAATACACACAGTGATCTGGAAAACACTAAACACACTTATATACATTAGACACAGAAATATATAAAGATGTCACTTCCTTGCAGGTCTATAGAAAGAATAAGAACAAATCTGTACGAGAAATACTATATTTACAATTCATATTAACATTCATCAGGTATCTTTTTCAATAAGATATGAAATATTTCACAACAACAGTTTTAAAGTGGGCGGAGCTGTTCTGGATGCTCCTGGTTCTGAATGAAAAAAATCCCCAAATCTTCCCAGGGAAAATATCACATGACTCACGGCAACAATAATACTGGACATTGTCCAAAAGGCAGAATGTGGAAGAAGATTTCATATGTTCAGGCTGAGTCGTGTCTCCGGCCTCAGTGGATTTCATGGACCCAACTTCAATCAAGCTATAGATGGAGGAAGGAGAAGGAGCTGCAGCATCATCGGATGGATTCTGATCCTTAAGTGGTGTTCACGCTTATGACCTGGAGAGATAAAGTCATATAAAACGTATTTTGCTACCGGGGGGGGCTCCGAAGTTTCCTTTTCTTAAACCACAGATTATATATCACTATTTTCAGTGGTGTGGTCATACTTTGGCAACAAGTAAAGTAATCTCACTAAGACAGATGTTAGAAAAGATGACGTAACTTTACCTGAGCATTTTCGTACACTGTATTTTTCATGTCTTCACTTTCATCTGCAAGAAGGTGACAAAGAATATTCATTGGCTTTAAATCACAAATTAATTTAGAAGTTTTCTACTGAATCACATTTACATCACTGCACCCACTAATATTGGTGTTTGTGTGTTTTGTCATTTTTGTGATTTTGGTGACCCCTAGAGGTTTTATATAAACACAGCAACTCTTTTCTAAAATCTGTTGATCGACAGATATAATAAAATAAAACTTACACACAGAGACATTCATCATGATATTATCTATGCGCTGAATAACAAACAGTGGATTCACATCCGTGCTGTAAACTGGGAAAGGATCTCAGATATTGTAAAGGATCCTAAAGGTGAAAATGCTGAATTTCCATTCACACAGATTTGCAGAGTTGAATCTTTAGTCTGACGTACGTTTTCCTTTTATTCGATATCCAACAAAAGCTGCTGATATGGCAATTATCACCAAAACCTTAATGACAGTCATATTGACAAAGGCGATGATATTGCTCTGTGGTTCAGGGGCTGTAATGGAAAACAGAAAAACTCATATTAGTTATTTTCAGAACTTATTCACTTTAACACGTAAACATATTTCTTAGAAAATAATTAGATGATCTAAATTCAACTGACAACTCTGTATTATAACCATCAAATATAATTTATAATTTAAATATAATATGCACAGTCGTTTTCTTACCAAAGTTAAAAGGGTTACAAAGGAATTTTTCAATAATAAAAACAGAGATAAACGAAGATTTTTCTGTTACATAGAAGTCTAGAAGTTGTCGTAGTTATAATCCAAGCAGAAGCATTTTTAACCAATTGAAGGAGAAAGTCTTTATCTAGTCTTTAAATGTTGGGAAAGATTTTATATTTCAAAATAAATTTAAGTTGGAACATAACCTTCTATAAAACAAAGTTATCAGCTGCTTGTGTTGTCGGTCACTTACCAGGATGTTTGAAACAAAAGTCTCTAATCATTATTGTGTGCTCGTCCGAGCTGACCTGGTTGCTATGGCTACAGATAACTGAGAAGCATTTGGACAAGTAGACACGGAGGGAGGAGCCAGAGGTCGTGACCTTTGACCTCTCTCCTCCCTCCTCCTGGCTGCATGTGTTGGTGTCACATCTAAAAGTGCTGTTGATGTGATGGGAGTCCTGTGTGCTGCAGGTCACTGTGAGGTTACAGGAATCAGAGCTATTGGAGAGTAAGTCCACTGTCCCAGTAACCAGAGACACTGGATCTGAGGGGGAGGGACACTGGCATTAATGGGTTTAGAAGTTGGGCAGCTGCTGTGTGTCCATATTTAAAATCTGAAGAAACCTACCTTGAACTGTGACGATGTATTTACCCACATAATTGACCTGATCCCCGAAAACGATTGCAGTGTAAAGTCCACTGTCGGCTTGTTGCACATTCTTCAAAAGCAAAGAGTGATTTTGGAGAAAGATCTTGACACTTTCTTTATAGGGGTCAAATGGTTTTGTTTTGTTATCATGAAATAATCTTATTATGCTTGAACCGTTAACTTGCCACCTAAGGTCACTGTCTTCAACTAATTTAACAGGAGCCGTGACGTTTAGAAGCAGATCCTTCCCCTTCAGCACAAATACAGGAGTCCCAGTGTCGGAGCCTGTAGAAACAACACAGCATCACTTTATTAGAAAGAAGAGACTTTGATTTAAACTGTAGCTTTTTGTCCATTTTTACTTCTACTCATTAAACAGAGACTCATGATATAAAACCACCTCGGCCCAGCAGGTTGTGTTTGCCCCTGTCTGTTGGTTGGTTGGTTTAATGATCAGCAGGTTTCCTTAGAAACTGGATTTCCACAAGACTTGGTGGAAGGATGGGACATGGACCAAGAAAGTTACATTTCAGGAAGATTCAGGATTTACTTTGTGAGACGGGCTGTTTTTATATTTTCCAAGATTTCCCAGAGAATGAAATCAGACATATTGAGGAGGACTGAGACTTCTGATTACTTTAGTGCAGCTTGACTGAATTTAAGAACTTCTGGACCGCGGCAGAGGGAAATTGACATTCTAGTGGCTAAATATCTATTTTGTCTGTGTTGTTTTTCTCTTTGAAATTAATTCTTAGTTTTCATACAGATTTATCCGTTTTTATTTCTTTACCTCTTTTATTCTACTCTTTTCATTCTTTTATTTTGCTTGTGAATTGTAAATAAAAGTGCCCTGCCTTACCTCTCAGCAGGATTACTCCAAACCTACTCCTTTAAATTTTGACACTTTAAATGAGTAGGTTTGAAGGAGTAGGTTTGCCTCCTTTGACGTCAGGAGGCAGAATTTTCTTTCACGTTCTTTATGGTGAGATACTTCGTGTCTTTTGAAATATATTCATCCTCATTTAGGGGCAGAATTATTATTATGAGCTAAATATAAAGCTTGTAATCATTGCTTTTCTTTCTCAGACCTAATTGCACACAGTGAGCAAAACTATTGGCGTTTAATAAATAATGTTCCTGCTATGATGTTATTATTAGTTATTGATTTGTAACATATCGGTTCTAGCAACATAAATTCATCTGATTAATTAAAATGTTATTCAGTAGAGACTGAAAAGAGATAAGTTTAGTTTCATGATGAGCTTGTACGTGTAGATGTGTTTTGAGTCACAGTATTGACCTTGACTACTTGTCTTCAGTGGAACGTCATGAATGTGGGGAGTCATGTGAACGTTACACTTAACAAAGTTATCACTTTGAATTTATAATCAAGCTTCTTTGAAAAGATAAAAATGTCTGGAACTTAAACAAAACGTGTGAAAGAGGAAGTGAGGTAAACTTTCAACAACTTTCAACAACAGCTCATTTTTCACACAGAAATGTACAGTGGACGTGCAGAAATAGAGACAGACACTGACAGTTACAGGAAGCATCACTCTAGGTTCTCTTCCTGTCACCGAGCCCTTATTTAATATCTAGCTTTGTCTATAAAAGGTAAAGTTTCCTTATTGTTCTGTTCTCTGAGTCGCTGCCACAGGACATTACATTAATATTCAGTTTTGTTGGTTTTACAAGCTTTTAAAAAGTTTCTCCACGTCTGTTATAAATCATTATATATTTTAAATCGAATTCAAGATTAAAACTTAACAAACCACAGATTTATGGAAGGAAGTTTTACGTAGTGAATCGTCAATCAATGAGTCATAATCTAAATATAGTTATCATTTTAATATTTATAGAATAATGAAATAAACTAATTATTAACAACATCAGTAACAAAATTCTGAACAAGGTACATTGCTGAAACAGTCACACAGTGCAACAAGAACAGAACAATACAACTATATCTGATGAATAAACGTGATAAAAATTGAGTGTTTACCTCGGGCTTCATATGCTTGAAGCAGAGAAATGACAAAGAGAAGAACGATGTGATGCATTCTGTCAAATGAGCCGAACGAGGAAGTGGATCAGAGTTCAGACCTCAATCAGCCCAGCAGCAGTCAGGGTGCTCGTCTCTCATCCACACGTCTCAGTGAATTCAAACTGCATCGAGGAAATACCTCTGGTTTATGAATATGTTTAGACAAATCTGCAGTGAGGAGGTGTAAACTTTGTGGGCGTGGCCTAACACTCAGAGTGTCATCCACATGAACCACAACATGACAATAGATGAGTAACAATGATTGTCTCCTAACAAGAGAACATATCGAGGTCTGTCAGTAAACACATTGATCTTGTTCAAGTTCTGATAATGTGAGGAACTGACTGCTGGGGCTCTGAAGTTTCCTTTTCTTAAACTACAGATTATATATCAGTATTTTCAGTGGAGTGAAGTAATCTCACTAAGACAGATGTTAGAAAAGAGGACGTAACTTTACCTGAACATTTTCGTAAGCAGTTTTTTCCTTGTCCTCAGTTTCATCTGCAAGAAGGTCACAAAGAATGTTCATTGGCTTTAAATCACAAATTAATTTAGACTGTTTTCTACTGAATCACATTTACATCACTGCACCCACTGATATTGGTGTTTATGTGTTTTGTCATTGTTGTGATGTTGGTGACCCCTACAGGTTTCACACAGATCTATCCTTTTTTTTCTTTTATTCTACTCTTTTTTTCTTTTATTTGGCTCGTAAATAAAAGTGCGCTGCCTTGCCCGTCAGCAGGATTAATCCAAACCTACTAAACCGATTTCATTTAAATTCTGACATTGATTTGGTGCATGCAAGAATTTTCTTTCACATTCTTTAACATGGTGAGATACTACGTGTCTTCTGAAATATATTCATCCTCATTTAGGGGCAGAATTCTTATTATGAGCTAAATAAAAAGCTTGTAATCGTTGCTTTTCTTTCTCAGACCTAATCGCACACATTGAGCAAAACTACTTGTGTTTAATAAATAATGTTCCTGCTGTCATGTTATTAGTTATTTTTTTGTAACATATCGGTTCTAGCAACATAGATCTGTTTGATAAATTGACATGTTATTCAGTAGAGAAAGAAAAAAGAGAAGTTTAGGTTCATGACGAGCTCGTACGTATAGATGTGGTTTGAGTCACAGTATGGACCCTTGACTATGTGCCTTTAGAGGAACCTGATGAATGTGAACGTTAATCACACTTATAGCCACATTTAGCTCTTTGAATTTATAATCAAGCTTCTGTGAAAAGGTTTCTTGAACTTAAAAGAGGAAGTGACTGTGGTTGTTGGTTTTACAAGCTTTTAAAAAGTTTCTCCACGTCTGTTATCACTCATTAAATATTTTATATCGAATTCAAGCGTAGAACTTAACAAACCACAGTTTTATGGAAGGAAGTTTTACTGAGTGAATCGTCAATCAACGAGTCATAATCTAAATATAGTTATCATTTTAATATTTATAGAATAATGAAATAAACTAATTATTAACAACATCAGCAACAAAATTCTGAACAAGGTACATTGCTGAAACAGTCACATAGTGCAACAAGAACAGAACAATACAACTATATCTGATGAATAAACGTGATAATAATTGAGTGTTTACCTCGGGCTTCATATGCTTGAAGCAGAGAAATGACAAAGAGAAGAATGATGTGATGCATTCTGTCAAATGAGCCGAACGAGGAAGTGGATCAGAGTTCAGACCTCAATCAGCCCAGCAGCAGTCAGGGTGCTCGTCTCTCATCCACACGTCTCAGTGAATTCAAACTGCATCGAGGAAATACCTCTGGTTTATGAATATGTTTAGACAAATCTGCAGTGAGGAGGTGTAAACTTTGTGGGCGTGGCCTAACACTCAGAGTGTCATCCACATGAACCACAACATGACAATAGATGAGTAACAATGATTGTCTCCTAACAAGAGAACATATCGAGGTCTGTCAGTAAACACATTGATCTTGTTCAAGTTCTGATAATGTGAGGAACTGACTGCAGGGGCTCTGAAGTTTCCTTTTCTTAAACTACAGATTGTATATCAGTATTTTCAGTGGAGTGAATTAATCTTACTAAGACAGATGTTAGAAAAGAGGACGTAACTTTACCTGAACATTTTCGTAAGCAGTTTTTTCCTTGTCCTCAGTTTCATCTGCAAGAAGGTCACAAAGAATGTTCATTGGCTTTAAATCACAAACGCAAGACTGACATGTTTTTCTATTTTTAAATATAAAACTGATCCTAAGCTTCATAAAAAAATATAGATAAAATAAGAAAGACACTTTTTCATGAACTGGATTCACAAAAAAGTGGCTAGGAGAAGTAAAATAAGATAAAACAAGAAATATGATGAATTGTGATTTTCTGTTGAAGCACCCTCTGGTGGGGAAAAGGAGGTAACGCAGGACTTACATGTTTTTTTTATTTTTAATATAAAAGTGAATCTAAAGCCTCAATATAAATATGAATGCAGTACTAAAGATACTTTTTCATAAACTGGATTCACATAAAAGTGGCTAGGAAATGTAAAATAAGATAAAGCTAGAAATATGATGAATTGTGATTTTCTGTTGAAGCACCCTCTGGTGGTGAAAAGGAAGAAGCGCAAGACTGACATGTTTCTCTAATTTTAAATGTAAATTGAATCTACAGGTTCATGAAACAACAAGTATAAAATATAAGGGACTCACAAATGTAGAATAATATAAGAAAATACAGTATAATATAAGAAAATATAAGATAAAAAAAGAAATATGATGAATTGTGATGTTTTTGTGCATGCACCCTCTGGTGGTGAAAAGGAGGAAACGCAAGACTGACATGTTTTTCTATTTATAAATATAAAACTGAATCCAAAGCTTCATGACCAAATATAGATAAAATATTAAAGACACTTTTTCATGAACTGGATTCATAAAAAAGTGGCTAGGAGATATAAAATATAAGATAACAATAGAAATATGATGAATTGTTATTTTCTGTTGAAGCGCTTCTGGTGGGGAAAGGAGGAAACGCAGGACAGACATGTTTTTTTAATTTTAAATGTAAAAATGAATCTAAAGCTTCATAAAAAGATATGGATAAAATATAACAGTTTTTTTCGATTGTATAAATACTAAAATCAAAAGTATTACAAAATTATCAAAACATTACATTCAAGGAGCAAAACATGGGCCCAGATCTGCACCACTATAAGCACAATGTCATCTTCACACTTTTTGCAAAACAATACACACAGTGATCTGCAAAACACTAAACACAGTTATATACATTAGACACAGAAATATATAAAGATGTCACTTCCTTGCAGATCTATAGAAAGAATAAGAACAAATCTGTACGAGAAATACTATATTTACATTTCATATTAACATTCATCAGGTATCTTTTTCAATAACATAAGAAATATTTCACAACAACAGTTTTAAAGTGGGCGGAGCTGTTCTGGATGCTCCTGGTTCTGAATGAAAAAAATCCCCAAATCTTCCCAGGGAAAATATCACATGACTCACGGCAACAATAATACTGGACATTGTCCAAAAGGCAGAATGTGGAAGAAGATTTCATATGTTCAGGCTGAGTCGTGTCTCTGGCCTCAGTGGATTTCATGGACCGAGCTTCAATCAAGCTGTAGATGGAGGACGGAGAAGGAGCTTCAGCATCATCGGTTGGATTCTGATCCTTAAGTGGTGTTCACGCTTATGACCTGGAGAGATAAAGTTATATAAAACGTATTTTGCTACCGGGGGGGGGGCTCCGAAGTTTCCTTTTCTTAAACCACAGATTATACATCACTATTTTCAGTGGTGTGATGAACTGTGACAACAATTAAAGTAATCTCACTAAGACAGTTGTTAGAAAAGATGACGTAACTTTACCTGAACATTTTCGTTCACAGTTTTTTCCTTGTCCTCACTTTCATCTGTAAGAAGGTGACAAAGAATGTTCATTGGCTTTAAATCACAAATTAATTTAGACTGTTTTCTACTGAATTACATTTACATCACTGCACCCACTGACATTGGTGTTTGTGTGTTTTGTCATTTTGGTGATTTTGGTGACCCCTAGAGGTTTTATATAAACACAGAATTGCTTTTCTAAATTCTGTTGATAGACAGACATAATATAATAAAGCCTACACACACAGACATTCAGCATGATATTGTCTATATGCTAAATAACAAACAGTGGATTCACATCTGTACTGTAAACTGGGAAAGGATCTCAGATATTGTCATTGACCGTAAACTTGGTGGATCAGTGAATAAAGTGAAGGACACAGAGAAAATGCTGAATTTCCATTTACATAGATTTACAGAGTTAAATTTTTTGTCTGACATACGTTTTCCTTTTATTCGATGTCCAACAAAAGCTGCTGATATGGCAATTATCACCAAAACCTTAATGACAGTCACAGTGATAAAAGCGATGAAAGCGCCTGGTGGTTCAGGGGCTGTAATGGAAAACAGAAAAACTGATATTAGTTATTTTCTGACCTTATTCACTGAAATAAAAACAGAGATAAACATAGATTTTTCTTTTAAATAGAGTAAAGTCTAGAATTTGTCGTAGATATAATCCAAGCAGCAGCATTTTGAACCAATTGAAGGAGAAAGTCTTTATCTAGTCTTTAAATTTTGGGAAAGATTTTATATTTCAAAATGACCTTAAGTTGGAACACAGCCTTCTATAAAACAAAGTTATCAGCTGCTTGTGTTGTCGGTCACTTACCAGGATGTTTGAAACAAAAGTCTCTGATCATTGTTGTGTGCTCGTCAGAGCTGACCTGGTTGCTATGGCTACAAATAACTGAGACGCCCTCGGACAGGAAGACACGGGGGGAGGAGCCAGAGGTCGTGACCTTTGACCTCTCTCCTCCCTCCTCCTGGCTGCAGGTGTTGGCCTCACATCTAAAAGTGCTGTTGATGTGATGAGAGTCCTGTGTGCTGCAGGTCACTGTGAGGTTACAGGAGTCGGAGCTATTGGAGAGTAAGTCCACTGTCCCAGTAACCAGAGACACTGGATCTGAGGGGGAGGGACACAGACATTAATGGGTTTAGAAGTTGGGCAGCTGCTGTGTGTCCATATTTAAAATCTGAAGAAACCTACCTTGAACTGTGACGATGAATTTACCCACATAAGTGTCATTGTCCCCAAAAACGACTGCAGTGTAACGTCCACTGTCGGCTTGTTGCACATTCTTCAAAAGCAAAGAGTGATTTTGAAGAAAAATCTCGACTCTTCCATCATAGGGGCCAATCATAATTTTTTCGTGATTATAAAGTAATCTTAATATGTTCAAATCATTAAATTTCCATTTCAATTCACTGTGTTTAACTAATTTAACAGGAGCCGTGACGTTTAGAATCAGATCCTTCCCCTTCAGCACAAACACATGAGTCCAAGTGTCAGAGCCTGTAGAAACAACACAGCATCACTTTATTAGAAAGAAGAGACTTTGATTTAAACTGTAGTTTCTGTTCATTTTTACTTCTACTCATTAAACAGAGACTCATGATACAGAACCACCTCGGCCCAGCAGGTTGTGTTTGCCCCTGTCTGTTGGTTGGTTGGTTTAATGATCAGCAGGTTTACTTAGAGACTGGATTTCCACAAGACTTGGTGGAAGGATGGGACATGGACCAAGAAAGTTACATTTCAGGGAGATTCAGGAATTATTTTGTGAGACGGGCTGTTTTTATATTTTCCATGATTTCCCAGAAAATCAAATCAGACATATTGAGGGGGACTGAGACTTCTGATCACTTTAGTGCAGCTTGACTGAATTTAAGAACTTCTGGACCTCGGCGGAGGTAAATTGACATTCTAGTGTCTACATATCTATTTTGTCTGTATTGTTTTTCTCTTTGAACTCATTTCTATGTTTCATACAGATTTAACCTTTTTATTTATTTTACCTCTCTATTCTACTCTTTAAATTGTAAATAAAAGTGCCCTGCCTTGCCCGTCAGCAGGATTACTCCAAACCTACTAAACTGAATTGAATTTTGACGTAGTTTCTTTCATATTTTTTAACATGGTGAGATACTACGTGTCTTTTGAAATATATTCATCCTCATTTAGGGGCAGAATTATTATTATGATGTCAATAAAAAGCTTGTAATCGTTGCTTTTCTTTCTCAGCTCTAATTACACACAGTGAGTAAGGCTATTGGCGTTTAATATATAATGTTCCTGCTGTGATGTTATTAGTTATTGATGTGTAACACACCGGTTCTAGCAACATAAGTTTGTCTGATTAATTAAAATGTTATTCCGTAGAGACTGAAAAGAGAAAAGTTTAGTTTCCTGAGGATCTTGTACGTGTAGATGTGGTTTGAGTCACAGTATGGACTCTTGACCACTTATCTTCAGTGGAACCTGATGACTGTGGGGAGTGATGTGAACGTTAATCACACTTATAACCAAATTTAGCACTTTAGCACTTATTCACTGAAATAAAAACAGAGATAAACATAGATTTTTCTTTTAAATAGAGTAAAGTCTAGAATTTGTCGTAGTTATAATCCAAGCAGCAGCATTTTGAACCAATTGAAGAAGAAAGTCTTTATCTAGTCTTTAAATGTTGGGAAAGATTCAATATTTCAAAATGAGCTTAAGTTGGAACACAACCTTCTATAAAACAAAGTTTTCATCTGCTTGTGTTGTCGGTCACTTACCAGGATGTTTGAAACAAAAGTCTCTAATCATTGTTGTGTGCTCGTCCGAGCTGACCTGGTTGCTATGGCTACAGATAACTGAGAAGTTTTTGGACAGGTAGACACGGAGGGAGGAGCCAGAGGTCGTGACCTTTGACCTCTCTCCTCCCTCCTCATGGCTGCATGTGTTGGGGTCACATCTAAAAGTGCTGATGATGTGATGGGAGTCCTGTGTGCTGCAGGTCACTGTGAGGTTACAGGAGTCAGAGCTGGAGGAGAGTAAGTCCACTGTCCCAGTAACCAGAGACACTGGATCTGAGGGGGAGGGACACAGACATTAATGGGTTTAGAAGTTGGGCAGCTACTGTGTGTCCATATATAAAAACTGAAGAAACCTACCTTGAACTGTGACGATGTATTTACCCACATAAGTGTCATTGTCCCCGTAAACGCCTGCAGTGTAAAGTCCACTGTCGGCTTGTTGCACCTTCTTCAAAAGCAAAGAGTGATTTTGGAGAAAGATCTCGACCCTTCCTTTATAGGGGTCAAATAGTTTTATTTTGTTATCATGAAATAATCTTATCATGCCTGAACCATTAAATCGCCATTTAAAATCACTGTCTTCAACTAATTTAACAGGAGCCGTGACGTTTAGAATCAGATCCTTCCCCTTCTGCACAAATACAGGAGTCCCAGTGTCGGAGCCTGTAGAAACAACACAGCATCACTTTATTATAAATAAGATACTTTGATTTAAACTGTAGTTTCTGTTCATTTTTACTTCTACTCATTAAACAGAGACTCATGATACAGAACCACCTCGGCCCAGCAGGTTGTGTTTGCCCCTGTCTGTTGGTTGGTTGGTTTAATGATCAGCAGGTTCACTTAGAAACTGGATTTCCACAAGACTTGGTGGAAGGATGGGACATGGACCAAGAAAGTTACATTTCAGGGAGATTCAGGTTTTATTTTGTGAGGCGGGCTGTTTTTTATATTTTCCATGATTTCCCAGAGAATGAAATCAGGCATATTGAGGGGGCCTGAGACTTCTGATCACTTTAGTGCAGCTTGACTGAATTTAAGAACTTCTGGACCGCGGCAGAGGTAAATTGACATTCTAGTGTCTATAGATCTATTTTATTTGAATTGTTTTTATCTTTGAACTTAATTCTACGTTTTCTAACAGATTTAATCATTTTATTTCTTTTACCTCTTTTATTCTACTGTTTTTATTATTCTATTTGGCTTGTAAATTGTAAATAAAAGTGCCCTGCCTTACCCGTCAGCAGGATTACTCCAAACCTACTAAACTGATTTCCTTTAAATTTTTACACGGATTTGGTGGATGCGAGAATTTTCTTTCACGTTCTTTATGGTGAGATACTTTGTGTCTTTTGAAATATATTCATCCTCATTTAGGGGCAGAATTATTATTATGAGCTAAATATAAAGCTTGTAATCATTGCTTTTCTTTCTCAGACCTAATTGCACACAGTGAGCAAAGCTATTGGTGTTTAATAAATTATGTTCCTGCTGTCATGTTATTAGTTATTGATTTGTAACATATCGGTTCTAGCAACATAAATTCATCTGATTAATTAAAATGTTATTCAGTAGAAAATGAAAAGAGAAAAGTTTAGTTTCCTGACGAGCTCGTATGTGTAGATGTGGTTTGAGTCACAGTATTGACCCTTGACTAGTTGTCTTCATAGGAACCTGATGAATTTGGGAAGTGATGTGAACGTTAATCACATTTATAACCAAAGTTAGCAGTTTGAATTTATAATCATGCTTCTGTGAAAAGATAACAGTTCCTTGAACTTAAATAAAACATGTGAGAGAGGAAGTGATTCAGCAACGTTAGACTTTCTTCAACAGGTCATTTTTCAGACAGATACTGACATGTTACAGGAAGCATCACTCTAGGTTCTCTTCCTGTCACTGAGCCCTGTGGTAATATTTATCACTGTCTATAAAAGGTAAAGTTTCCTAATCATTTTGTTCTGTTCTCTGAGTCGCTGCCACACACATTACATTAATATTCAGTTTTGTTGGTTTTACAAGCTTTTAAAAAAGTTTCTCCACGTCTGTTATCACTCATTATATATTTTAAATCAAATTCAAGCGTAGAACTTAACTTAAACCACAGATTTATGGAAAGAAGTTTTACTGAGTGAATCGTCAATCACAAGTCGTAATTTGAATATAGTTTTCATTTTAATATTCATAGAATATTGAAATAAGCAAATTATAAACAACAACAACATCAACAAAACAATTCTAAACAAGGTACATTGCTGAAACAGTCACACAGTGCAACAAGAGCAGAGCAATAAAACTCTCTTTGAAGAATAAACGTGATAATAATTGAGTGTTTACCTCGGGCTTCATATGCTTGAAGCAGAGAAATGACAAAGAGAAGAATGATGGGATGCATTCTGTCAAATGTGTCGTACGAGGAAGTGGATCAGAGTTCAGACCTCAATCAGCCCAGCAGCAGTCAGGGTGCTCGTCTCTCATCCACACGTCTCAGTGAATTCAAACTGCATCAAGGAAATACCTCTGGTTTATGAATATGTTCAGTCAAATCTGCAGTGAGGAGGTGTGAACACTGTGGGCGTGGCCTAATGCTCAGAGTGTCATCCACATGAACCACAACATGACAATAGATGAGTAACAATGATTGTCTCCTAACAAGAGAACATATCGAGGTCTGTCAGTAAACACATTGATCTTGTTCAAGTTCTGATAATATGAGGAACTGACTGCTGGTTTCAGGTTGAAATCGTAAAGCACCAGTACAGACTGCTTGGTGGATTGTGTGGAACAACCTGGTTTGTTTTTCTTCATCCATGTTAACAGGTTGGAGTGAGCACAGTGTCTGCATGAGCCTGTCAGCAGCGAGAACATGAGCATCTGGAAATAATGTGTCGACATCAGGGTCGAGGGAAGAGGAGTTGAGTTGGGGGGGGGGGTAGTATATCATGTGTTCAGCCTGGGGTTAAGAATAGGATATATGCATCTTCATATTTCCATACACATAATCTAGATAGAAAGAGAGACAGAGCGAGAGATGGATGGATGGATAGATAAAAACTTTGTTAAAATGTTTTTGGTCTGTTAAACACTCCTAGTCATCATATTAGTATTTTTTTTAATGAAGCATATATGTCTGTTTTGTTAATTTCAGGATTTTGATTTAACTAAAACATTTAGAATTCTCAATATATATTTTTAAAACACTTGGGTGAAGTAAGAACTTTATTGTACGTGCACCAATAACGGACACTCATCAAAAATAAAATAGCAGCCAAAATCACTTTAGGTTTTATTGAGTTTTTCATGGATATTTGGTTAAATTCACACAATTCACAATAAAATAAAAAATAAAATCTCTTATTATAATAATCTAAAATGTAATTACACGAGATTCTATTGAGATTAACTTAAAGGAACAATTTAAAGAACCTTTACAAACTTTGTCTTTTTAAACATTGAAAAGCTTCTTAAGCTGCATCACATAAATGAGTTGAACCAGGTCTTTAGAAAGAATAAGAACACATCTGTACAAGAAACACTATATTTACATTTCATATTAACATTCATCAGGTATCTTTTTCAATAAGATATGAAATATTTCACAAAAACAGTTTTAAAGTGGGCGCAGCTTTTCCAGATGCTCCTGGTTCTGAATGAAAAAAATCCCCAAATCTTCCCAGGGAAAATATCACATGACTCACGGCAACAATGAAACTGGACATTGTCCAAAAGGCAGAATGTGGAAGAAGATTTCATATGTTCAGGCTGAGTCGTGTCTCCGGCCTCAGTGGATTTCATGGACCCAACTTCAATCAAGCTTTAGATGGAGGAAGGAGAAGGAGCTGCAGCATCATCAGTTGGATTCTGATCCTTAAGTGGTGTTCACGCTTATGACCTGGAGAGATAAAGTCAGATAAAACATATTATGCTACCGGGGGGGGCTTCGCAGTTTCCTTTTCTTAAACCACAGATTATATATCACTCTTTTCAGTGGTGTGATGAACTGTGACAACAATTAAAGTAATCTGACTAAGACAGTTGTTAGAAAATATGACGTAACTTTACCTGAACATTTTCGTACACAGCTTTTTCCTTGTCCTCAGTTTCATCTGCAAGAAGGTGACAAAGAATATTCATTGGCTTTAAATCACAAATTAATTTAGACTGTTTTCTACTGAATCACATTTACATCACTGCACCCACTGATTTAGTTGTTCATGTGTTTTGTCATTCCTGTGATTTTGGTGACCCCTAGAGGTTTTATATAAACACAGCATTGCATTTCTAAATTCTGTTGATAGAAAGATACAATAAAATAAAACCTACACAAAAAGACATTCATCATGATATTATCTATATGCTAAATAATGAACTGGGAAAGGATCTCTGATATTGTCATTGACCCAAAGTTGGTGGATGAGTGAATAAAGTGAAGGACACAGTGAAAATGAGAAATTCCCGTTTTTACTCTGACGTACGTTTTCCTTTTATTCGATATCCAACTAAAGCTGCTGATATGGCAATTATCACCAAAACCTTAATGACAGTCATATTGACAAAGGCGATGATATTGCTCTGTGGTTCAGGGGCTGTAATGGAAAACAGAAAAACTGATATTAGTTATTTTCATAACTTATTCACTTTAACACGTAAAAATATTTCTTAGAAAATAATTAGATGATCTAAATTCAACTGACAACTCTGTATTATAACCATCAAATATAATTTATAATTTAAATATAATATGCACAGTCGTTTTCTTACCAAAGTTAAAAGGGTTACAAAGGAATATTTCAATAATAAAAACAGAGATAAACATAGATTTTTCTGTTACATAGAAGTCTAGAAGTTGTCGTAGATATAATCCAAGCAGCAGCATTTTAAACCAATTGAAGGAGAAAGTCTTTATCTAATCTTTAAATGTTGGGAAAGATTTTATATTTCAAAATAAATTTAAGTTGGAACACACCCTTCTATAAAACAAAGTTATCAGCTGCTTGTGTTGTCGGTCACTTACCAGGAGGTTTGAAACAAAAGTTTCTAATCATTGTTGTGTGCTCGTCCGAGCTGACCTGGTTGCTATGGCTACAAATAACTGAGACGCCTTTGGACAGGTAGACATAGAGGGAGGAACCAGAGGTCGTGACCTTTGACCTCTCTCCTCCCTCCTCCTGGCTGCAGGTGTTGGTGTCACATCTAAAAGTGCTGTTGATGTTATGGGAGTCCTGTGTGCTGCAGGTCACTGTGAGGTTACAGGAGTCAGAGCTGGAGGAGAGTAAGTCCACTGTCCCAGTAACCAGAGACACTGGATCTGAGGGGGAGGGACACTGGCATTAATGGGTTTAGAAGTTGGGCAGCTGCTGTGTGTCCATATTTAAAATCTGAAGAAACCTACCTTGAACTGTGACGCTGTATTTACCCACATAATTGATTTCAGTTGCAGCAACAGCTGCAGTGTAACGTCCACTGTCGGCTTGTTGCACATTCTTCAAAAGCAAGGACTGATTTTGGAGAAATATCACGACCCTTCCATCATAGGGGCTCATTATTTCTGTTTCGTTATCATGAAATAATCTTATTATGCTTGAACCATTAAATTTCCATCTAAAATCACTCCGTTTAACTAATTTAACAGGAGCTGTGACGTTTAGAAGCAGATCCTTCCCCTTCTGCACAAACACATGAGTCCAAGTGTCAGAGCCTGTAGAAACAACACAGCATCACTTTATTATAAATAAGATACTTTGATTTAAACTGTAGTTTTTGTCCATTTTTACTTCTACTCATTAAACAGAGACTCATGATACAGAACCACCTCGGCCCAGCAGGTTGTGTTTGCCCCTGTCTGTTGGTTGGTTGGTTTAATGATCAGCAGGTTTACTTAGAAACTGGATTTCCACAAGCCTTGGTGGAAGGATGGGACATGGACCAAAAAAGTTACATTTCAGGAAGATTCAGGATTTATTTTGTGAGACGGGCTGTTTTTATATTTTCCATGATTTCCCAGAAAATCAAATCAGACATATTGAGGGGGACTGAGACTTCTGATTACTTTAGTGCAGCTTGACTGAATTTAAGAACTTCTGGACCTCGGCAGAGGTAAATTGACATTCTAGTGTCTAAATATCTATTTTGTCTGTATTGTTTTTCTCTTTGAACTTATTTCTATGTTTTCATACAGATTTAACCTTTTTATTTATTTTACCTCTCTATTCTACTCTTTAAATTGTAAATAAAAGTGCCCTGCCTTGCCCGTCAGCAGGATTACTCCAAACCTACTAAACTTAATTGAATTTTGACGTAGTTTCTTTCATATTTTTGAACATGGTGAGATACTACGTGTCTTTTGAAATATATTCATCCTCATTTAGGGGCAGAATTATTATTATGATGTCAATAAAAAGCTTGTAATCGTTGCTTTTCTTTCTCAGCTCTAATTGCACACAGTGAGTAAGGCTATTGGCGTTTAATATATAATTTTCCTGCTGTGATGTTATTAGTTATTGATGTGTAACACACCGGTTCTAGCAACATAAGTTTGTCTGATTAATTAAAATGTTATTCCGTAGAGACTGAAAAGAGAAAAGTTTAGTTTCCTGAGGATCTTGTACGTGTAGATGTGGTTTGAGTCACAGTATGGACTCTTGACCACTTATCTTCAGTGGAACCTGATGACTGTGGGGAGTGATGTGAACGTTAATCACACTTATAACCAAATTTAGCACTTTAGCACTTATTCACTGAAATAAAAACAGAGATAAACATAGATTTTTCTTTTAAATAGAGTAAAGTCTAGAATTTGTCGTAGTTATAATCCAAGCAGCAGCATTTTGAACCAATTGAAGAAGAAAGTCTTTATCTAGTCTTTAAATGTTGGGAAAGATTCAATATTTCAAAATGAGCTTAAGTTGGAACACAACCTTCTATAAAACAAAGTTTTCATCTGCTTGTGTTGTCGGTCACTTACCAGGATGTTTGAAACAAAAGTCTCTAATCATTGTTGTGTGCTCGTCAGAGCTGACCTGGTTGCTATGGCTACAGATAACTGAGAAGTTTTTGGACAGGTAGACACGGAGGGAGGAGCCAGAGGTCGTGACCTTTGACCACTCTCCTCCCTCCTCATGGCTGCAGGTGTTGGGGTCACATCTAAAAGTGCTGATGATGTGATGGGAGTCCTGTGTGCTGCAGGTCACTGTGAGGTTACAGGAGTCAGAGCTGGAGGAGAGTAAGTCCACTGTCCCAGTAACCAGAGACACTGGATCTGAGGGGGAGGGACACTGGCATTAATGGGTTTAGAAGTTGGGCAGCTACTGTGTGTCCATATTTAAAATCTGAAGAAACCTACCTTGAACTGTGACGATGTATTTACCCACATAAGTGTCATTGTCCCCGTAAACGCCTGCACTGTAAAGTCCACTGTCGGCTTGTTGCACCTTCTTCAAAAGCAAAGAGTGATTTTGGAGAAAGATCTCGACCCTTCCTTTATAGGGGTCAAATAGTTTTATTTTGTTATCATGAAATAATCTTATCATGCCTGAACCATTAAATTTCCATTTCAATTCACTGTCTTCAACTAATTTAACAGGAGCCGTGACGTTTAGAATCAGATCCTTCCCCTTCTGCACAAATACAGGAGTCCCAGTGTCGGAGCCTGTAGAAACAACACAGCATCACTTTATTATAAATAAGATACGTTGATTTAAACTGTAGTTTCTGTTCATTTTTACTTCTACTCATTAAACAGAGACTCATGATATAAAACCACCTCGGCCCAGCAGGTTGTGTTTGCCCCTGTCTGTTGGTTGGTTGGTTTAATGATCAGCAGGTTTACTTAGAAACTGGATTTCCACAAGACTTGGTGGAAGGATGAGACATGGACCAAGACAGTTACATTTCAGGGAGATTCAGGTTTTATTTTGTGAGGCGGGCTGTTTTTTATATTTTCCATAATTTCCCAGAGAATGAAATCAGGCATATTGAGGGGGCCTGAGACTTCTGATCACTTTAGTGCAGCTTGACTGAATTTAAGAACTTCTGGACCTCGGCAGAGGTAAATTGACATTCTAGTGTCTAAATATCTATTTTGTCTGTATTGTTTTTCTCTTTGAACTCATTTCTATGTTTCATACAGATTTAACCTTTTTATTTATTTTACCTCTCTATTCTACTCTTTAAATTGTAAATAAAAGTGCCCTGCCTTGCCCGTCAGCAGGATTACTCCAAACCTACTAAACTGAATTGAATTTTGACATAGTTTCTTTCATATTTTTTAACATGGTGAGATACAACATGTCTTTTGAAATATATTCATCCTCATTTAGGGGCAGAATTATTATTATGATGTCAATTAAAAGCTTGTAATCGTTGCTTTTCTTTCTCAGCTCTAATTGCACACAGTGAGTAAGGCTATTGGCGTTTAATATATAATGTTCCTGCTGTGATGTTATTAGTTATTGATGTGTAACACACCGGTTCTAGCAACATAGGTTCGTCTGATTAATTAAAATGTTATTCCGTAGAGACTGAAAAGAGAAAAGTTTAGTTTCCTGAGGATCTTGCACGTGTAGATGTGGTTTGAGTCACAGTATTTACTCTTGACCACTTATCTTCAGTGGAACCTGATGAATGTGGTTAGTGATGTGAACGTTAATCACACTTATAACCAAATTTAGCACTTTGAATTAATGACCAAGCTTCTGTGAAAAGATAACAGTTTCGGGAACTTAAACAAAACTTGTGAAAGAGGAAGTGACTGTGCAACGGTAGACTTTCAACAACAGGTCATTTTTCACAGAAAATGTACAGTGGACGTGCAGAAATAGACAGACAGACAGACACTGACATGTAACGGGAAGTATCACTCTAGGTTCTCTTCCTGTCCCGAGCCCTGTTGTAATATCTAGCTTTGTCTATAAAAGGTAAAGTTTCCTTATTAATTTGTTCTGTTTCGTTGGTTTTACAAATTTAAAAAAAAAGTTTGTCCACGTCTGTTATCACTCATTACATATTTTATAACGACTTCAAGTAAAGAACTTAACAAACCACAGATATTTGGAAGGAAGTTTTACGCAGTGAATTGTCATTCAACACGTCATCATTTTAATATAGTGATCATTTTAATATTTATAGAATAATGAAATAAGCAAATTATTAACAACAACATTCTAAACAAGGTACATTACTGAAACAGTCAAACAATGCAACAAGAAAAGAGCAATAACACGATATTTGAAGAAGAAATGCGATACAAATTGAATGTTTACCTCGGGCTTCATATGCTTGAAGCAGAGAAATGACAAAGAGAAGAATGATGGGATGCATTCGATAAAATGTGTCGTACGAGGAAGTGGATCAGAGTTCAGACCTCAATCAGCCCAGCAGCAGTCAGGGTGCTCGTCTCTTATCCACACGTCTCAGTGAATTCAAACTGCATCGAGGAAATACTTCTGGTTTATGAATATGTTTAGACAAATCTGCAGTGAGGAGGTGTGTTCAGTGGGCGTCCATCCGGCGCCATTTTGCTGGTGCTGACTCCTCCTAGTTCCTGGCTAACCAATAAATGGGCAAAGAGGAGTAGCGCAGTAGACAGTTTAGATATGACTTTAATCTCCAAACACCAGTGATGTAAAGAGTTCTCATTTTCATTATATAATTATGTTTTCACACTGAGAGAAATGGAGGGAACATCAGTTCTGTCTGAAATCTGTGGTGCTTTCACCTGCTGAACACAGAATAAACTGTAAGAACCAGTCTTTGCTGGAATATACACAACATAAAACATCCTTTTAAATTGAGTTTCTTCTTTTCATTAGATGAAGCACTGCAGCACCTGATGTCCTCAGCATCAACATGGTGGAGATCGACAGCTTCAGGCTGGTTAACATGAGGACGACCTGCACCAGCTTCATCTGCACAGCACTTCCTCCCTTAACTAAAGATGGCCTGCAACTGTTTAGAGTTGACAGTCATTGCCAAGTGTCATAGATGATAGAGTTAATTTCTAAATTCATTATGGTTGGTTAAAAAATGAACACTTATCAGAACAATGTTTATGTTCTACTTTCTGATTTGATACTCTTTAGATAAGAACCCAGTGTTTTATTTTTCTTCTTTGCCATAAGAGATGGAACACGGTCATCACAGCTGTGTCCTTCAGGCTCGTCCGTCCCTAATAAAATGACAGGATACATAAAAGTATGGCATTATTGTAGAGGAAGTGTTAGTTATGAACATAGTTTGTATCCTTATTTTCTGTGGATATTCAACTATGTATTTGAATATGGTTTTGGATTAAACTGTGCACTACCAAGACAATGAATTTACACAAATTTAGTTCGTCCACATTAAAAGTATTGCAAATATTATTAAATGCATTATGTATTATGTGCAATACTTTGTTATGAAAACAGGTCTGTACCTGGAGTCAGTGTTGAAGTGAACTCCTTACCAGACTTTTACATGGTCAAAATAAAAGCTTATTACTTCAAAGTTCATCAGACCATAATCATTTCAGCTTAGGAAATATGTGGTGGACATCAGCCTCAGGTTCTCTATGTGACTGTCTATTCTAGTACAGTTACACTTCCTATAATTTATTCATATGTGACAAAAAAATACATTAATCTGCATGTCCACTTATTTAACACAATAATTCAGTAAAGTCTGTTTAGATTAACCATGTAAAAACCTAATGTAGCAGACTAGTTTAGTTTTCACTGTAACATGTTACCACACATCAACAACAATACTCTGAATAAAGAGCTTTAGGAGATTCAATGCTACTTTAAACAGCTGCTCTTAAAATGCAGATGTGACTTTAAATACTCATTTTTTAGTTGATCACAGTAAATCTGTTTCTGCAGAATGAGAATCTGTGTTTCTGGTAAAAATGTAAACAATTTAAATTCAATGTTACGTTACCGTGCAGCCACAATAACAAAGTTCAGCTCAACGAGTTTCCTACTGCAGCAGCCGCATTAACATTAACATTGTTCAACATTTGTTGAACAATTATCTAATATGACATTAATACTGAAGTTACCAACAATAACATTATCAAGTCAAATAGGTTAGCGAGTGAAACAACTTTACATAACGTTAGATTTCTTACGTGGTGGAGCTAATTCTCCAAACACAGGGTTAGGGTTCTTCTGAAAGTCTCCTGTCTCAGTTTAAAAGATTCATCGTAATAAACTCTAACTCTTTTCCCCACTGGGTGGACCGGATCATGTCGGCTCATGTCGGTTCAATAACTCCCTTATGGTCCCGTTAGCATCGGCATTACTTCTGGTATCTTCCCTGCGGGCTAGCGGAGCTAAGATAACAAGCCAGGTACAGAGACACCGATACCTGCTCATCACTACTAGCACAAATAAAATACAATACTTTACTTACCACAGAAACTGGAGCGCAGATGTCTCTAGCTTGTCCGTCAGGAGGACAAGCAGAACATCAAACCGTATTATGGTAAAAAGTAAATGGTTTTATATTTATATAGCGCTTTTCTAGTCTTGATGAACACTCAAAGCACTTTACAGTACAGTTCTACATTCACCCATTCACACACACATTCATACAGTGCATCTATTCGCAGCAGTTTGTTATTCTATGGGGGGGCCATTCAGGGTTCAGCATCTTGCCCAGGGACACTTCGGCATGCAGATGGGTCAGACTGGGGATCGAGGACGACCACTCTTCCCCCTCAGCCACAGCTGCCCCGATGATTATTCATCCTATATCTGAGTGAAACCTCTCCACAGACTCGGGTCGTGTTCAGTGACGGGGATTAGCCTGTTAGCCTGTTAGCTCAGGTGAAGCCGAGCAGGCAACAGGCTAAGAGTTTGAGTCGCGAGCTAACATTGACGTTACCTCCTCATTAAGTGATAATTATTCATAATATCAAACCTCTATATAATTTAATTGAGTGAGTTAGAAAAAAATTCGCCCCCTCAGAGTTGTCATGAAGGAAGAATGTAGTGATTGAGACTAAAACCGTTTTACAGGCTGGCTGCAGTATGGCTCATAAACACTGTCTCTTCCATGTTAGTGAAAGGGACATGGAACAAACTGAAAATTCAAAATAGAAGTTAAATAACTGTATTCTGTCATTTCAGTAGCTCTCGTCATTGATGTTTGGTTCAAGTGCTTTTTTTTTATGATAAGTTTTTAATCATTATTTTATATAAAATGAGGTGATGCCATCTTGATTGACTGCTTAACCTCTCCCTTGTTACCTTGTTACCTTGTTAAATGCACAAGATGGTAAAATGTGTATCCGGGATATTTTGGCTTCATTTCTGTATGGTGGGAGGAAGAGGAGACGCGTCATCCATCTTTACATGACAGAACTTGAAGGATATACTGCTAATGTCTCCTACATAATACATAATGTGAAGTGAAATACTCAGCTTTGATTGCAGTAAATGTAAAAGAATAAAAACAAAAAAACACAAATCCTTTATTTGGATGAGGCCCCTGAATTCTCGTGACAAAGGTTGAGACTGTTAGAACATGCTTAAAGTTAACCCTGTAAAAATAAAATGCAGAAGAGGTGAGGTGTGTTGATATAGTTAGTTCAGTAAAGTGAGTGCATGTGAAGAAATGTCACAAGTCAAACGGAACAACTAAGGTGTGAGTTTTGTGGTTCTAATTTTGAAATGCAGATGCATTACAGTCACTTTAGTTATGAGAAATGCTATCCTCAGTGTTCTAACGAGTATTAAAAAAAAACAGGAATTTGAATATGTCACCATCAGCTTTATTTTGCAACTGGTTTTAAAGAGAGAACTGTTTCATTTGAACTCTCCAGCTGCACTTTAAACACTAGTAACACTCCACAGCTCCATGTTAATTCAAGAAATGTTACAAACAGATTCCAACACATTCATATCTCGTCTTTACCATCAACCGTCGAAACCCAACTGTCACTGTTCATTTCCGTTCCAGATTATCAGTGCCTTACAATATTTCACTTTCACATTCTCATCTCTCCGCACTCACCGGGTCATCCTCTTCACGTCCCTGTCGTCTCGAAGGAAAAATGAAAGAGGGGGATTTCGACAAACGGCTGCAGTTAATTTTACAGTGTTAGAAAAAAATTCCCAACTTCTTTTCCACACGTAAAGAAAATGAGCTTCAGAAACATTTACAGTAAAACTTCCAAAGGGGCATTTACATAAACACATGACAGATAAAAAAAACATTTGTCAGTTTGCTTAAAGCCACTGAGACGGAGAAACAACCGTTCTAATTAGGGATGGAAGCATCTGTGTGAAATAATCAATGTTTAATATGTGAGTAGTATTAAAAACATCTCTCTAACACACGTAGGCAGCTAACCCTCCTAAGGTGCAAATGTACATAATGTTCATAAAGTGCTATAACGTTCTGTTTTGAAACAGCAGTAATTATTAAGGATATCAAGACAACTCTCAAACGGCTACACTAACATGGTCCACATGCGCTTTCCGTTACAAGTGGTATCTGATGCTTCTCAGCATCCTGAGAGGAAGTTGTGGGGTGGGTAGGGTGGTGAGTTGTATATATAGCTGCCTTCCTCTTTACTGACTTTTCTCTGTAACTGAAGAGAACTAGGCTCAAGCTTATTTTAACTTTTTAGATGTAGTTTTGTGTAGAGTGGTGTGTTTGTATTATGCGTGTCTATCTTTCATACATTTACATTAGCTGGAAGTAGTATTAGTATTACTCTTCAAAGTTTCTGTGGATGTTTCCTGCTCACTTTGTCACACAAACTTTAACACCCACCCCCCTGACGCACCTGCCTACCCTTGATACAATGGAAGAGAAACAGTCAATGTTTCCTCATTGTGATTTGGTAAAAACCCAAACACTCACCAATCCTTTCCATCTTCTCTGCACTCTCTCTGTTTTCCAACAGGATCACTGGAAAATACTACTCAACTCGTTTTTTTTTTTTTTATTGTTATGTTACCTCAGCCAAAGAGGTTATATCTCCTTCCTATGTTTTTTTTGTACATGAACAAGATCTTGCAAAGACTACAGGACGGATTGCAATGAAAGTTGGATGAAGGAAGAAGCCATTCAATTTTGGTGCAGCTTCAGTTCAGGGATTTGATCGTGGAATTTCGTTGAATTCCCCGAGATTGATTCCTGGAAAAAAATCAGGCACGTGTGGAGGATTGATATTTATAAGTATTTAAGTATTTATAAGTATTTGCTTGGCTGTAGGGCGTTAGCGTAGGTGGAGTTTTTGTACCCTTCCTGTTTTGTTTTAATAAATAATCCAACCTATTACGTCTTTAACAGTGTATTCAGTATATGTAGTAGTGGCTGTTAGGTAGTGGGTTATGCCCTCACATGAATACAGTCAACACAGTGTTTTATCCCAGCAGATGTATGACAAGCCATACAGTGGTCGACAGTTCACTCTAGCCTCCTGAGTGTTTTGGTGCTACTGAGAAACCAAATCTCTCTTTGATACAAGTTCCAAAACGTCTAAAGAAGCCAGAGTCCAAAGCTGCTTTGATATGATGTTTCAGTGATTTGCTGTTGACACTGAACTTGTCCGTTTCTTGCAGTCTCTCCCTTCTCATCCAGCCGACTGCTCACACATTGCTGATGCGCACACTGAGAGGAGTGTCTCTGACCCGGCCACGCTCCTCCCCTCGCTCCCTGTAGCTCTGCTCCAGACGGATCTTCTCTGGATCGGACAAGTCGGCCACTGTCCCGCCCCCGTTGCTCTGGTACACGTGCTGGGGGCTGGATGGTGTGAAGACGGGCGTGGTCTTGGTCTTGGCCACTTTGTCGAAGAAGGCAAAGTCCGCTACGTATTTACCTGATGGGGACAGGGAGACTACGGGGGGGAACTCATAGCCCCAGAGGATCTCGTCGGGCAGGTAGGAGGTGCGGACCTGGCAGGTGGCGGAGGTCGGCTCCACCGTGGCGCTCATGATCACCAGCAGCTCAAAGTCAGCCAGTTCTGGATCTGTCCAGCCCCCACCTGGAGGGGGTAAATGTGATATGAGGAAATGGCACATTGGAGGGTTACAAAAGAAGAGGAAGGGGCGGAGGAAGTGGGAATTAATAAAAATGCTAAAGTGAAGTTGAAGGCTCTCAGTGGAGATCTGGATCACCAGTAGTGAAACTTTGATACTTTTATGGTTTTAGACATGTGAAATGTTCAAGAGAGACGTTCAAATCCTGCTTCTTCACCTGTTGTTCACCAGGCCAGTCGGCCCATGAAGTGCTCGATGGATTGTGAGTTTCAAATATCAGGAAGCTGTTGAGGAGAAGGTTTCTACAAACCGACTAAATCTACTGCCCTCACCACCAAACTCACCCTTGGCTGCCCAGGCCCGCAGGGGGCTGTTGTCATCGATGATGTGGAAGAAGGTGAGCGGCAGGATGAGGAAGGGGCTGTCACTTGATGTGTCCACCTGGAAGGGGACGTTCCTCTGGTCCAGACGAACCGTCTCGCCCTCCTTGGTCAGAGACGTCTGGAGCAGTTTTCCACTCACCTGGAGGGAACCAACGTGCACAAGCTGTTTTTAGTTAAATTCATTCATGAATGGGCAAATCGCTCACTGTCAGTGGGTTTACAATATTTACAGTATATCTAAGTACTGCACACTTGCCTGACACCCAAGGAGAAGGCTCTTGCGCATGTTGGCCACTCGGATCATCAGGCAGGGGCGACCTTCATACGTGGACACCACAGCATGTTGGCTAAACTTGACCGTCTCCCCTCGCTTTTTGGGTCGAGCAACCTGACCAGAGAAACCTTGTTAACTTCTAGTTTCTGTTTGAAAATCTTTCGTAACTGTCATAGATGTTCCAATCGCTCAGTCGTGAATCCTCAAGACATTATCCGGAGTTTTGCGAATATGCGTTCTCACATAATCTCCTGAAATTATCTTAAATTCTGTGCATGACTGAAAGCTGAATTGATTTCTGCAGTAGAATCAATGAATTCCGCATCATGTACACACACAGTATTTGCAGCTGCATGTTATCGGCTACCTTTGCCAGAAAGGTTCCAGTGATGAAGATCTCCATCAGCATGGTGAGGACCAGCTGGATAATGAGGAGGATGACGGCCGCTGGGCATTCTTCAGTGATGCAGCGGAACCCGTAGCCAATGGTTGTCTGGGACTCCAGGGAGAAGAGGAAGGCCCCCGTCAGGGTCTGCATCTGCATCACGCAGGGTGTGTGGTTCGACGGAGGGTCGAACTCTGGAGAAACGCCACGCAACATAGTTTTGTATTTATATCTCTCTACATTTTTCTTGTGAGATTGAGGTCATTTTAATATCCGAAAAACAAAACATATACGTGTCTGACATGAAATCATGCTTAGATCAGGTGCAACACCATTAAACACTTAGGCTTCTTTGAAACAGTGAAAGGTAATTGGACTCTTTCAATTTGAGTCACGGTTATAAACACCACCTCATCCATGTTAGTAGATGGGACATGCCAAAAGTCAAAGTACACGTTAGTACCTTCTTCTCAATGATATTGTCTATTATTTTAGGGATAGATCTTATCACACAGATGTTAATTTGGGTTCTAGTCCTTATTTGATGTTTAAAAAACTAGTCAAAAGCATAAGATGGCAGCAACTATGATATTTTGGCTTGAAAGAAGTGGAAATCCCCCATCCATGTTAACAGATGAGCTGATGTTAATCGTAATGAGACTTTATTGCGTTTGGGAAACAGCCCAGCCTCTGTATCAGAATCCAAACAATATTGCTTTCCAACACAAGATGGCAGCACGCTCATCTTATTAATTTTCGCTTCATTTTTTCAGATATCTCGTTATGTTTCACGATGAACTGCGCATGAACCTATCAACAACACCCCTCCTCTCTCACCCAGCAGGTCTCCATGCACCAGTGCCACCAGGTACCATAGCACCCCGAACAGGAACCAGGTCCCTGCAAACGTCGCAATGAACAGGAAGAACTTGTAGCGCCATTGCATGTCCAGGAACGTCGTCCAGAGGTCACGCATGTACAGAGCATTCCTTCCAGTGATGTGCTCGATCCGCACGTTGCTGCGTCCATCCTTCGACAGAACACGCCTCCTCTTCCTCAGAGTCCCGCCCGCTCCGGAAACGCCGCCCAGCAAAGGTTTCAAAACGTCCGTCTGTGTCTGGGAGTGGCAAACCTTCTGAGGGGAGGAGCTACGAGAGGAGGGAGGTGTGGCAGACGTCATCTAGTGGAAAACAAAAGCCTAGATTATTTTTGTTAAATGGTCAGTGTGTATTATTACACTCATTTGAGATTCGAAGGGCTAGAAGGGAATTCTTTACTTCCTTAAAAACAACATTTGGGTGGAGAAGATAAACACAACATTCACAACATCATCGTGATCTGTACAAACCATGAAACTTCCCACAATGACTTGGATCTTTGGTAAATTCCCCTGCCCCCATCTGCTTTTCCCCTCGGGGGGAATTCATGTTAAACCTGAAATTATGTAAATCTTTTCACGTGTACCAAAGTCAAATAAAACAAAACCAATCTGTTTCTTTAAATTACAAAGCAGTTTTTAAATCAGCAGGGGATTTGGGGGGCCTCAGACAGAGGACACCTGCATCAGAGACAGACTCTACAATTGACTAAGCTATTAGCAGACAGCTTGTTGCAGGGGGTGTCCCAGCATGGTGTCTCTTGTACAAAGCTGATAATATAATTGAAGGAGATTCTCAAATAACCTCATCAGGGGTCCCCCCCTCAAGTCGGGGAGGAAGTCCCCTAACATGTGGCTACGCCCCTGTCTATATATTGTCTCAGTGTAGAGAAAATCTATATATATCCCCAACCTGCGACACATGCTAGAGTTATATGAGTTTTGTAATGCTTTATCTCTGTATGGAGGACCGAACTTTTAGGCCCCTAGTTAACATGCGCTCCAGGAGATTAGTTACCGTCCTCCCTTGTCACACACACACTGACACTCACTGTATCCCCACGTACTTAACACACTCACTTACTTCCAACATATCATGCAGGCCAGCAGGAAGAGGATGAGCCACAAAGGAGGCAGATAAGGAGGAGGAAAGAGAAAAGAAAGAAGAGTCGAATTAGGATGAAGATACGCAGCATTAACCCGACAAACCTGTCCACACAGAGTCTCACTTGTGAGTCCGGGGAGAGAGGAGAGAGCGCTGAATGAGTCAATTAAGGTAAAAGAAAGTCTGAACTTAGACGTCTATCTGGATAAAGTTTTTCTTGTTTTGTTTTTTTAAGGGCGCTACTGTTGATTCTAACTAAAGAAGCTGTTAGTGGACAAAGACTGAACTTCTCCCAGGGAACTGGAGACGGCTGTAAGAGTTTGGTAGGAAAAGGGCCAAAGTTCGGCTTTCTGGTGGCCTGCTTCTCAGCCTGGGACTCAGGTACGTGCTCCTGTGCTTTAAAAAGGTTAACAGTGGCCATAAGTATGTGGACACCCTGAAAAGACACTTGAATAGGATTGTTGTAAATCTCGTTGGAGCCTCCTCTGTTCTGGATTCAGGACTTTAACAGGATTTCAGAGACTCTGACAGAGATTTGATCCCATTCAGCTACTAAAGCTCTAGTGAAGAATGAGCACTGATATCGCGGGGTTAACCAGAAGTGAAAGAAGTACTCAGATACGTAAAAGTACCTATACAACAATGTACAAATATTTCCTTACAAAAAAAAGTCCTGTATTAAAAAAAGAAAAAAGTTTTTGCAGAAGTGCTCTTCCTGCAAAAACTTTACAAAAACTTTACATATATATTTATCTATGTAGTGAAAATCTAAAATAGCCCCTCTGCCCTGCTGACCGTGGATTATGTCATCAATCAGCTTTAATTACCTCACACTTTTGTGATTATACAAGCGTGAGCCCCTCAACCGCTCCATAATCACAATGACACCATTGAAAACACTTCACTCTTTCAACCCTGCGTCCCTCTCTCGCCCAATCCTCCACATCACACACACACACACACATAGCTCCCACTACAGGCATATCAGGTGGATGATAATACAGTAGATGGGAGTAAGTGAGTATGAGAAGAAGCATAAACATATTTTTTTGGACCAACCTCTCCAATAGGATGTATTCCATCTCCATGGCAACACGACCACTTTACTGTACCGCGAGCAGCATGCAAAAAGTGAATCAAAACTTTTTCTCTGGCCAAACAAAAGAGCGCTCAATGTTTTTCTGATCCCTCTCTCTTTCTCTCTCTCTCCCTCTCCCCCCCCCCTCTCTCTCTCTCTCTCTCTCTCTCTCGCTCCCTTTCTTTCTTTCTCCTTTCCTATTTCTCTCTCCTTCCATCTCTCTCTCTCTCTCTCTCTCTCTCTCTCTCTCTGTCTCTCTCTCTGTCTCTCTCTCTCTCTCTCTCTCCCCTCTGGGTACACAGGAATGCTTTGTTTGAAGCCAAGATAAAAGAAACAAAAGGCACCATTGACAAAAACGACTCTGTGCCCATCCGTGTGTGTTTATGTGTGAATAGTATTGCAATTACATGTGTATTTCCATGGTGTGTGTTTGTGTGTGTTTGTTTGTGTGTGTGTGTGTATGTGAGAGAGAGAGAGTGAGGTGTACATAGAGGTGTACATGTGATTTTGTTTGCATGTATGTGAGTTTGTGTGCAATTACATGTGTGTGTGTGTTCGTGTGTGTTTGTGTGTGTGTGTGTGTGTGTGTGGGTGGGTGGGTTGGTGGGTGGGTCGGTGTGTGTGTGGTGTGTGTGTGGGTGGGTGAGAGACAGAGAGAGGGAGAGAGATGAGTGAAAGGGAGAACGACAGAACGGAAGAGAGGAAGGGAGAGAGAAAGAGATCTGTGACAAAGGCCCTCGTTAGTATTCTGGAGTGAGGGCTAATCCCCCTCCGTCTCCCCCTCATTCACACACACACACACACATGCACACAAACACACACCACACACACACACTTTTTCTTTCTCCCCATCTGTTTATTTCATTCTTACTTTCCTCGCTTTCTCATTCTCTTTCTTTCCTTCTTTTACTGCAAATCTTTAATTCATAATTTATCACCCTGGGGAGATGAGATTCATTTATTAAAAAAAAACAACTGTTATCTGTTTTTGTTTACTTAATGTGAGTTTGAAAGTAAGTAAGTTAGAGAAACATGAAACGTAAATATTGTCTGGATGCAGTAATTGATTTATTTTTGAAGACTAGAATACACAGAATATTAACAATTATTAGAGATAACACACAGTACGTGTAATAATCAATACTTTTAGAGTTTACATGTTTTTTAGATTATTTATTCATAGCATGTATAAATAAATCATGTTGTCTTGTGTGACAGATCGTACTTTTATAAAAGTTTCTGACCAGATGTTTTCGTTTTTCATAACCTCAGCTCCAGCACATTTCTGAATGATCAGATGTTTTCACATGTGGAGATGAAAACTTGTCTCTGCATGAAATAACCACTGAGGATTATCTAGAGGCCGGTTTTAAAAGCAGGTAAATATGAACTTTGAACTATCACATTTTTGTATGTAGTTTAAATTGTTTTGGTCCCACTTACTGACATTTGTGTTATCATATTTTTTTTGTAACTGTAATGATTTCGATTACCAGTTTAATTCATGCAATAGAAATAATCGTGCAAACAAATGAAACATAATTCTACAAATCATGGATCTGTAGAACAATATGCACATTTCTTACCAGAATAGATATTTATACACGTTTGATCCAATTGACAAACTTACCTGTCAGAGAGTTTTCATTTATTCGTTTAGGAACCAAATCAATTGTGTTGCATTCAAGACATTTGATTTATTCACAGATCTTGTCACTTGCACTGCACTCTGCTGTGAGATGGAGTTCTTACCTTGCAGGAGGGTGTTCGACCTAACTGACCGGTGCAGAGAAGAGTTAGGAGCCCAGAGCCTCAGCCTCTCGTCCACATGTCTGCTTTGTTGTCGCAGGACACAACTGGGCCTGAAACTGTTCAGGAACAATGACCTCAGCAGCCTGCATCCCCCGGACGTTCACACACCATTAAGGAGAATTATTGGTGTGGGTCACTTGCTTACCGGGCTCCTGTTTCTGACCCCAAACCCGGACTCACTGCTCTCCCCTAAGAGACAGGACTTGGCTTTATAAGAGGCATCCCTCTCTCACTTTTACTCTTTCCCCCTCTCCCCCCCCCCCCCCCCCCCCCTCTCTCTCTCTCTCCCTCACTTCTGAATTCCTGTTGTGTCCCGCTCACGTCTGGGTAATTGCTGTAATAACTGATCGCCACTCCCTCCAGTCTCAATTCACTTTCAGGATAATAAAAGTGACCACAAAGGCATCATATTGGAGCCTCTGCAGAATTTTGCCTCAAAGAGCCGGTGGGGGGGAGGTGTTTAATATTTTACGTTTTATTTTTCAAACATGTTTTGCTGCATTTGTTGTTGCATCACTCCTTCACTGAGTCCAAAGGAAGCAACACACGCACACACGCACATGTTTGGGGGCCTCACATGCACATTGTCCACAAACTGCCGCAACAAACTACCCCCTGCAGCACACACAAACACACAAACACTCTTTTAGGGGGCACCACAGAGCCCTCTATTCATTGCGCCTGTGCCCGGCCTTTGCTGTTTCCAAGCGCGTCTGCACGGAGCGTCCTGTGAAGCTCAAACACATGAAGAGGGACATCCGTGAGGTGAATACCGCCCCTCATTCTGCCTCAGGAGAGGGTGACAAAGCATTATTTAACTGAAAGAGGAAGAAGTGGATGGAGTCGATGAGGGCCAATGGTCAAACGTGCTAAAGAGTCCCTGTGAGTGTGCCCGCTACAAAGTTCAGAAAAGGGTTTTTTATATATATTTTGGGATGTTTTCTGCACTGGTCATGTACCTACAGGGATGGATACTAGAAAACATGGAGGGTGCATTTTATCTTGTGCTTCACTTTCTTTTATGTATCCAGGGAACTCCATCCTCAGAACTGGAGCTCTTGATCAATAGCACTTCTGTGAGAGGCTGTGAAGATGGTCGTCGATATGGACGAGCCATGCATCAGGGGCCCCAGCAAAGTCAAGCCGACCAATCAGCGAAGAGAGAGTTGTGCATCGCCTCAGGATGAGGAGAGTCTACAGCTGACCGTCATGCAATCTGAACCTGCATGAGAGGAACCACGCTTCATTGTGGGAAGAAACAATCTGCATCTTTACCCCTTACATGCAGAAACATCAGCATGATTATAGGTTATAAGGGAAATGCATGGATAAATAAGACAAAATCTGCAAACACGATTGATGCTCTCTGCTCAGAAGGAGTTGCACCGCGACTTATTGATTAAAAGTGTTGCAGTTCCTCATTGAGAGCTGAGCAGTGACGACTGTCAGCCAACACAAGTCGGGCCAGATCTCCTCCTCTGTCAGTTTACCTCACAGTGTTTGATTATGTACAGCTCAGCCCAACACACACAAGGGCGCTCACTTAGGACGACAGGGTGGCCATTTGTTGTCATGGCTCCGAAACTGTGGAAGTAAGACTTTTACCTCAGTTTTATGGTTTTGTGGCACCTGGAAGAGGAATTGTTTCCTTTAATCTATGTTTGAACCTCCCACTGTAATGTGCTCTGTTAAAGCACAATGTCAAGAAAAGCACCAAGAGTCCCTTTATGAAACCATATTTCAGTCGACTGGATCCAGATTTTTATTTGGCACATGTTCATAGATATCAGTGAAAATGTCAAATGACTTCCCGAAAGCCCTTTGTCTGAATCCACGACTCATTTGAGTGGGTTCCTTCTTGGCTCTATCTTGTCCCGTCCTTACGCCAAGTTTTGCGTAAGATTCATTTGCGTTATCCTGATGACGAACAAACAAATAAACAAACAATTGAAAACAGACAGGGCTGAAAACCAAAGCTCATGTCGTACAATAAGTTTTATTTCTCATATGTAAGTTAACACAAGGTTAATAGTAGAATGGACAAGAAGAACATATACAGTACACAGATATGGACGTATTAACATATATGTATATACACGTACTAGCAGCCTTCTTCCTCTGAATACTTCTAGACTACAACTGATATTAATTTGCCTCTGCACATCTGTCACGAGAACAATCAGCCGCGTGTCTTCTCATCCCTGTGGATCGTTTGCTGGAACTGACCCTGATAACACTTACAGTAAACGCTAACTATGAGTAACAGGTAGTTAGTTGCAGATGGGTAACAAATATGTCCGAGATTCTCTCTCTCTCTCTCTCTCTCTCTCTCTCTCTCCCAGAGTCTGGTCACACGTCTACTGTTGCTGTCGAACTCTCGTCTCCTGCACAGGTGTTCAGTTGGGTTGAGATGTGGAGACTGTGCAGGGACTGAGGGACGAGTGGATGAGGCCTTGTTGTGTTGAGGTGGTCAAAGTCAACGCTGTCTCCTAAAGAGACAAGCAAGGCCCCATCTCAATACTATTTATTTCGTATCTGTGTTCTGAACACACACAATTTTAAGGAAAGGGAAGTGTAGTTTGCAGTTTGTGGGTCGACGCTGGTCTTGGTGTGTTTTCATGCCTTAATAAGGTCAATGGTACTTCTTTCTAAACCTCAATATGTTCCACTGAGCGTGAGCGTATGTGTGATATAGATAATTTCTCACCTCACATGAGATCCGGAAGGGGTGGGTTGTGTGTGTGTGTGTGTGTGCGTGTGTGTGTGTGTGTCTGTGTGTGAGTGTGTGTGTGTGTGTGTGTGTGTGTGTGTGTGTCGGGGTCAGTCAGTGCTTTTGGCTCATTGTAGCCCTGGGGTTTTTTGGTCTTTACCTCCGTTTCATTCATCCTTAGAAACTCCCCTTTCTCTCCTTTTCCAGCCTTTTATTTTGCCCTCCATCCCGTCTCCTGCATATTTATTTGCTGTTTTGCTTGCTGCACTTCCTGCGCAGGTCCTGGTCCCTCGGTTGCGACAACAGCTGACACAAACACACAAACACACAAACACCGATACACATACAGGGTCACAGAGAGTTTAGACGTCTGCTGTCATTTTAGATCCATCACAAATTCCTGAAGTTGGTGTTTGTTCTGGAATCTATCAGTGTTTCTGTTATTCATTCATTGTGTTCATCGTGTTCATCCGTCTTTCAGTGGCCACGCTGCTACAGTTCAACAGATGAGCCACAATCATTTGTAAAACATCAATAAACGAATAATAGCTCATGAATTAATATTTTAAGAAATGATTTCCGATGTACTTCTTTGCAGATGATCACCAAGTATCTGATCAAATGTATCCGACGCATTTTACCTCCTTCTTCTTCTCCTGGATTTGTTATAAATATAAATGATAAAGGAGGAAAGTCTCTAGTTCAAAGCTCAGGACAAGTTTTGTTGATGCAGGATTCACTTGTGCAAGTTAGAAAGTCGGCCAGCAAGGGGCAGCAGATGATAACTTCTTATTTGCAGGAGGATGTAGCAAAGGTGTGTGTGTGTGTGTGTGTGTGTGAGCGTGTGTGTGTGTTTGTGTGTGTGTGTGTGTGAGCGTGTGTGTGTGTTTGTGTGTGTGTGTGTGTGTGTGTGTGTGTGTGTGTGTGTGTGTGTGTGTGTGTGCTAAAACTTCCCAGAAATCCTCCTTGAAAGAGCCTCTCAGTCTGTTCACCTGAAAAACAGATGAGCAAATTATGGGCTCAGATCAGAAGAGATAACAACACATGACTGCATGAAATCAAATGCACATGAAGACGTGACCGAGAGCAGCTCTGGCAGCTCGGTCCCGACACAACGTGAAACCATCAGCTGCCGGTCAAACGGTTACTGGGAAACCCTGAAGGCCACAGAAAGAAACACACTGGAATAGTTGGGTTTTACAGGCGTCATTGCTGATATATCAACCTTATTAACAACTGACCTGTTCAAACCAGACACAGACTGAAGACACCTGGAACCAGCGATTCAACATCAGGGAATCATGACTGGTGATGCAATGACCTGAAGAGTGATCCTTTAATTCAAAATCAACACCCAAAAATATGAATACTGAACTAAATATTTAGATTCAGCAAAGAAAGCGACGTCATAACTTCACACCTCAAATCCTCAGGGATGGATTTATTCTTCACAGAAGCAACACTAGTGGAGAATGACCTGTAGCACATCTGGACAGACTGGGTCCCTAGAGAGTTTGATAATTATAACTATTTGTATTTACAAACATTACACACTGTGAACTATTATTTTGTATAGTTTTTTATCAATAAACTTTTCCGACTCAAATTTCTTCAAAGTCATATACTGACTTATTTAGAAAGAATAACATGACGTGTGGAGATTACAACCAGCAGGTGGCAGTGAATGAAAGGTCATGAGTTTTCATTCTCTCTGAACGATGACATCAACTTTCATTAAAAGTACATCCAATAATTGACAAGATGTGGATTCAGTGTGGATCTGGAAAAAAAATAACAGACTAAACGAGCCACACCATAAAGCCATGAGATATAAAAACCAATACATATTATAGGTATAAAGACGACTGAGTTTGTTTCCTCGACAATACGACTAAGTTACTGTTACTTGATATGCACTAGTTCTCATGTAATGAATACTCACAACAATACAATGAAACAGATCCAGTACACAAGGTGAGGACAATGACTTGAGGCTTCAGAAAGTATAATATTGTGAGGCAGGGACATTATGTAATATCTCCAGGGCCATTGTGTAGCTCCATACTGACAAAGGATTAACTGAAGATACTCTTTATATTAAGTTTTTAACATTTAGTTTTGAGTTGCCACATGTCAACTTTTACAGTATTTTATAAATTTCAGATATTCTACTCTGTGTATTCTTAAACATTGTCTTGTTTTGTATGAATGATACATTTCCATTAGTACCTGCATTAGACAATAAAGAATTTTATATATTGAACCACTTAATGATAAATGAAAAATAACCCTACAGAAGATGTATGTTTGTTAATATGAATCAATTAATCACATTTTATTTGTATAGCCCATATTCACCAATCACACTATGTCTCAGAATGTTTAACAGGGTGCGAGATCGTCTGTACTTCAACAAGAGTAAAGAAAAACTACCTAAAGAATCTGTATAGAACAGGGGAGAAGGAAGTATCAAGCTCATGTGAGGGATCCTCTCCCGGGACGGACACAAGTGAGATAGATGCTGTGAAATATAACTTGAGTTTGCAAAGTAAACGTTCGTGCATCAGCTCAACAGCTCTGAGAACTGTCAGACTACAAATCAGCTGTTACATAAACCCTGAGGAACAAGAACAGTGGCCGCTCTGTGCTGCCTCCACAGCAGGTATGAGGAACACACACACACACACACACACACACACGCAGAGAGATAGAGAGAGAGAGAGAGAAACATGTGCATACATGAATACACACAAGTATGCATTCATGCCTGTACACAGACACACAGAAGTAATGCACATACACATTCAAACCTTTCGTGCACATTTCTCTCTGCTTCTCTTTTTTGTATTACCACATCTTGCCACTCCTCCCAGTCAATCATCCCAGTAAAGTTCATTGTTGATTCCAGTATAAAAATGATTCCCTGAGATATTAATAAACTTTTTGGCTTCAAAGCTCCAATGGCCAGAGCTCCATGAATTAAACTGTGAACACCCCGACCAGATGTTTATAATTACGTACATGCTAGTGGGCAACTTAAAATGAATTAAATAAAATTATAAATGAATTAAAATACATTTTCTGAGAGCAGAACCTCCCTCAGTTCCGTCTGTCTCTCTCTCTCTCTCGCTCTCCTCTAGTTCCGCCCTTCAGTCCAAAATGTCAACACACACAGCACATTTCATGAGCCCTTGAAACCTTGAAGTCCTGCCCTCTCCTGCAGCACCCCCCTCAGACCAGAGAGGAACAGCTTCAGCCAAAACATAAACCATCAGCAGTTGAATGTGGAAGATCATTTTCAGGGATGTAGTAAGAGTCAGAGGAGTGGAAACTTGGTAGTCCACCATGGTAGTGAAAGTGTCTATTGTGTTTTAAATTGGTACTATGGGGGATGTCTGGTCTGCTGCCACACACACACAAACACACACACACACACACACACACACACACACACACACACACAGAGACAGAGAGAGACACTCACACACCCCTGCAAATTGCGTCTAATTAAAAACCAGATGTCTAGACCGACAGCTGGTTTCTATCTACAACCATAAATTAAGTTGCTGTTTTCCTGTTCATCAGATCAGGATGTGGTGGTTGTGTGCGTGTGGTTGTGTTAGTGTGTGTGTGTGTGCCTGTGTGTGTGTGTATTGGGGGGTTTCCACTCTAATGTTTAAAGAATCTTAGTCAATCGTTTTCATATTGAGTTGATTATTATTTTGAAAAAGTGCAAACTCAGTGAACGAAAGAGAAGTTGTTTGTTTGATTCAAACTGATTTAGTTTCATGAATGGTTCTCGTGCACGATTATTGCATCAGCACCAAACGTCCACGTTGTGTGTGCTTCTCTCTGTATGTTCAGGTACTGTCGGGAATTTCCTACAGCTAATACTCATTAATGGTCATAGACTAAATAAGGAAAATAAATTAAAACTAAACGAAAGTACTACTTTAAAGATTATAATAGGACATAATAGTACAATAATGAAGCTTAAATGCATACTTAAACAGTATCAAAGTATTTTCTATTTCTTGACAATAATTCAGGACAGAGAATAGAGTATTACATCTATCTATCCATTGTAAAAATAAATGTATATTTATGGAGAAGATTATAAGAAAGATAATCCTTTTTAAGTCCTACGAATATTTTCTATGTTGCAGCAGCAAAGAGGACAGTAAAAAATACACATTAAGTATAAATATAAATGGAAAAGTACTAATTAGACAGTGTAAACAGAATATACATGGTGTAAGAATATACACAGAGAAATAGATTTCACGTTAGCCATTGCTTTACACAGAAATTAATATTGCAGTGACGTGAAATAAAAATATAAAGTGTCGCCTATTCTTTGTAACTCGGGATCAGCGCCTAATATATTAACAATAGAAAGAATAAAGAAGTAAGTTACACGAGACAGAAAAGTAATTTGCCTTCAAAGTAATATTCGTTATTCTGTAATTTTGCTTGTAGATTCCCCTTTGTGGAAATTTTTAACAACACATCCTGAGTAATGAAAAACTCCCTCATTACATCTTACTCATAAATTCCGACTTATTTTTGAAGAAGCTCGTGAACGCATCATGGCTTACTGTACCCACGAGCGGGTCAGAAATGCACGATCCACGCCTGCGCCGCAGCCAATGGGCGCCCGAGATGCGCAGTGACGCACCTCCGGGGGGAGGTGGTCATTGAGGCGTGGGGGGGGGGGACACCAGTTCCATCATAGACCCGGGTAAAGAGTCAGTTTAACACGGATCAACCTGAGCACTCCATCAGCATCACACTTCCATCTTCCTCATGTCTGAGTCTGTCTCCGGGTGAGTTAGAATTTAATTTACTATAATAACTTTAACTCTAAAAGGAAAAAGGTGTGTGGTCCTGTTGCATTGACTCATTTAATCACATGTGTGTGCGTCCTGGATTCCTCACCAGCTCCCCTGTGGCTCGTTTCAAACCGGAAACCTCACGCGTTCTCTGTTCTCTCTGGTGAAACGTGTGTATTCATGTTCAAACGTCTCCTTCACATTATTAAACTGTTCATTTAAAAGAAGCGCGCTCCCGCCTCGTCGCGAAGGCGCGGAAGAGGGAATTCCAACGTTAACGGTAATAAAAAGCGCGCAGTCGGGACAGATGGGAAAATCCCTAGTGGGCACCAAATGCGCCCCGGCATCATTTCTCCTCGCCAGCCTCCACCCCCAACCACACACACACACAGACACACGTACACACAGACTCACACACACAGGAAGGTGTGAGGTGATTCATTCTGTACGTGCACTCACCACCGGACTCACGTTATGAGTAAAGCGAGACACTGAACGTCCCACCGGCTGCTGGGAGGTTGAACAGGCCACTGGGAGCTCTGCAGACCCTGAGTCATAACCACATTAATCTGAGGGGTCGGTTATTGGTTGGGTGGGGGGGTTCCACTATTACTAGTTTATTACTTTGACCTTTATAAAGAAGGAGGACAGAAATATAAATTAGACAGCAGATCAGGATGCCCTTTAATCTAGTTTCTTCTGCAGTTAATAAAAATGAGGCAGAATATTATAATAATAATAATAATGATAATAATAATCCATGTGGTTGGTTGTTTATTCAGTTATCAGTTTATTTGTGGCTATTTAGCATAAAGTATTTGGTTGAACTGTAAAATATAAACCTGAATTAAACAGATATAACAGATATAATAAACCGTTACTGTGCATGTGGCGCTGAGGAGGAAAAGGGAATTGCTGCAAAGAAATACCAAACAATTTCTCCATATCGTCGTCTAATAAGAATATATATATATATAATATATTTTCAAAGACTCAAATATCTAATATCATCAGTACCAGATTTAAAAATCCAACATCCGTGGTGTGAGAATCTGGTTCCGGTTTAGAGTAAAATGTTGAAAAGTGTTTTTACTTATTTAAAAACTGTGGGAATTGACCAGGACACTGATTCTTAGATGCTGAAGATAACATTTAAAGTTTTTCTGTGTGTGACTGTGACATGAATGAATGGGAAACGAGAAGTGAAACGTGTGTAGTTCCTACAACACTCATTGTGTTTTTGACCTGATTTCTGCCTTCAGCGTTTTCCTTTCATATGTCACGCCGACGGCATTCGTCTGATTTCAGCTGCAGCTCTTATGACTCTTTATCAGCCCAGTAATCACAGTAGTCACTTTTTTAACTTTGTGGTTAAACTGACTCCTTGGGATGAATAAAGTTGTAAATGAAATGATGTGTATTTAGTGCGAGGTTGTGTTGAGAGCCAGAGGGAAACGTTGGATCAGTGTCAACAGTGTGTGTGTGTGTGTGTGTGTGTTTGAGAAAATACTTATCATGAAGGTGTGTTGAGATTCCCTGCCTGATGTGAGCGTGACGCACTGCACTACAATAGAACCAGTCAAACCTCTTAACTCAACACACACACGCACACAACGGGATAGAATGAGGGTTTGTTTGTGTGCGTTTGTGTAAATATTACTCAATACCAGTAAAGATTTTCAATCCAGTTCGGTATTAACCAGACAGGATATCCACGCCTCCTGAATTCCACCTGTTGAATCACATATTCCTCCTTTTCACTTGCTGGTTATTAACCTGTGGATGCAGAGAGGTCAAACGAGGACATCATTTATTTACACTTTTTGTCTCTTAACATGACCTTTATCATGGCGTGTAATATAATTTATGATATAATGTAATCCAGGCAGTAGACATGACTTCATGAGTTCCTCCCACTGATCTTTGTTTTCCTGCCTGACTCAGGGACAGCTATGCGGAGTGCAGTGCCACAGCGGATTGGCTCATGTCCAACACACAAGTGCGGCCGACCGTGGGAATCGTGTGCGGCTCAGGGATGGGGGGGCTGGCCAAGATGCTCAAGGACCCGCAGGTCTTCAAGTACAGCGACATTCCCAATTTCCCACGGAGCACAGGTAGACACACCCTGTCTGGGAAAACACAGCTGTTAATCTGTGTGTGTGTGTTCCTGTTGTCTGACAGTGTGTGTGTGTGTTTTGCAGTGCATGGTCATGCTGGACAGCTGGTGTTTGGAACACTGAAAGGGAAACCGTGTGTTTGCATGCAGGGCAGATTCCACCTGTACGAGGGCTACCCCATCCAGAAGGTGAGTTTGAAACCTGCACCTGGTCGATAACGTCCAAACCTGGTGTGTCGACTACACAACTACACAACAAGTTCCCTCAAGTCTTCACAAAAATCTGTCCTGGTGGGTGAGCGGGGCATCATGTTGTGTAGTGAAGGTGGAGTTAAACAAGATGATGCACCCATAAGAGCAGGTGTCAGATGACTTGTTAGCAGCGTGTGATGAAATCAAACACACTGATTGTGCACGTCCCCGTCAAAATAAAAGTCTTTGAAGCCGTCTTCGGAACATTAACGGAAAATGACTGAATATATGCCGGAGTTTCGCTTTCACGTATGAAGGACTCATTCACAACAACAGAGAAATCTGTCTCTTTGTTTGCGGCTCCTCTTCTTCCTCATGTACTTCTTCTTCTTAGTGAATTTCCTGCTCTGTCCTCACATGGGCTCACTCAGACATTTTACCAGTGGACTAACAGGAAAGCTCCAGACACTCGCCAGTGAATGTCTGAAAACCAGTTTAACTCTGCAGCAGGATATTTTAAATCATCAGATCCCTTTACATTATAATTATAAACAATATAAATACCCCCCCCCCCCCCGCTTTAATCCTAATGGTATAAGTCTAAAGTTTGAGATATTGACTTTGGGAAATTGTGCCACAAATAGGACAATGAAGATAACAAACTGTTCCTGCTGCTGAAAACATCTCAAATGTACTTTTCCAAAACTCAAAAGCAGACGTTTGTCCTTCAGGTGTGGGAAGCATCGTGCACAAACTTCCTCGTGCGCGGTTATCAGTCGGGAGACTACTTTGTTTCTCCGTTATCTGCAGAGACAAAGCTGCTCAGTGGTTCTCATGTGGATCTCAGAGTTTTCTGGCAGATTCCCCGAAAACACAAACTTTCTCAAAACCTGAACAAATAAAATACGATGTGCTCGGCGAGAAGCAAGCGAGAGGTTGTGTGTCCATGTTGATCATCTGCTGTACGTGTGTATTCAGCTGGTGTGTGGACGCAGTTATCAGAGTCTGAGATATCAGCCGCTTGTTTTCATTCCTGTTGGGGGAAAAGGAACTGAAAACAACCTGACGCTGTAAACATGGAAATGATCCTCCTGCCTCAGATGTTCTCGTGTCAGTGGAAGTATTTTATTCTCTGCTTGTGGCACAATTATAAAACAGGCAAGTTCCCTCCAGAAATGTTTCCTAATCCTACCGTGTCCTTATTTAGTCTCCGTATCCGTAAAACCAAGGGTGTTATCGCCGATACCAAAACAAAAGCTAATGTTACACAAACTCTATACCAGCGTTAAAGGACTCACTACCAGAACCTCTTTCCTCCTCTTCCTCTTTATTCAGCCGCTTGCAGAAACTTTACTTTACTTTACTCCACCACAAAAATACAAATATATCCCAAATTAGAGTGCAAATATTGATCGTAGAACAGAAAATGTTTGAGATCTGAAGTATCGATATTTGACCATCGATCCACACCCGACTACTAAGATGCTATATTGACATCCACCCCCTGCTCTCCAGATCACTCTGCCCATGCGCGTGTTCAAGCTGATGGGCGTGGAGACGATGATCCTGACCAACGCGGCCGGAGGCCTCAACCAGGACTACAAGGTGGGAGACGTCATGATCCTCAAGGACCACATCAACATGCCGGGATTCGCCGGAATCAACCCTCTGTCCGGACCCAACGACGACAGGTGGGTTGGAGGGATAAACACAGGGGGGGGGGGGGTTATGCCGGCACATGACGTTAAAGCTGCTTGTGGCTGATGTCCGACAGTCCAATGATCAGAGAAACGAGTATATTTCCCGTATAATTTGTCTTTGGACCAAACTTCTCACTGAAACAAAGACTCCTCAGTGTTTCAGGAAGCTAAAGCAAACATCATTTTGTAATGATTTGATTTGTTTCAGCTGCTCAATAAAGCAAAAAAAAAACATTTTCATTTGAATTTCCCCTCTGGACTTAAAACCAAGTCTTGTTTTTCTTCCAATTTCAAGCAAACAGTTGCTTCACTGTGCAAAGCCCCCCCCCCTTCATCTTGTGAAATATGTGCATTTCTGAAGGCTCCTACTCTGAACTGCAACAGTGTCTGTTGTTCACAGAGACACTTTGACACACCCACAAGGATCCTCAGAGAATCAGAACAGACTGATTCATTTATACAGACAAATCTACCTGAGGCTGCAGAGTAGATTTACTGCAGACTGTTTGTAAAGATGGAAGCGTGCCAGCTCCCCTGAAGTTAAACCACACCGACAGCGTGAGGAGGTGGAGACCCTCTTTAATGACATCCTGTGAAATTTACAATGTGAAGAAACAGGATGAAGAGCAGAAGGTGATTCACACACGGGTATCCGGCCATGACAGAGCTGCTCGTACTCAGTGGTCATGAGTGCTGCTGCATGCCCTAGGTCAAAGCACGTCCTCCTCTTTGTGTGTAGGGTTGTGAAACTTTGTGTTTTCACCCTATTTGTGTCATCGGAGGGGATTTCAGTACCACTGCTGTGTAGATATGACTTGTACTCGATTCTAAATCCTCCTCCTCCTCCTCCTCTCCTCAGGTTTGGTGTTCGCTTCCCCTGCATGTCTGACGCCTACGACCGCGAGCTGCGGCAGCTGGCCCACGAGGTGGGGGGGGAGCTGGGGTTCAACGACTTCCTGAAGGAGGGAGTGTACTGCGTCCTCGGAGGCCCGTCCTTCGAGACCATCGCCGAGTGCCGCATGCTGCACAGCCTGGGCGCCGACGCCGTGGGTGAGTCGGTGACATCAGTCATTCTCAGGCCTCTTATCAATGATCTTTTCCCTTAAACTGACCCTTAAACCTTAAGTAACCCTTTAAGCAAACGATAAGAAATCGTTCTCATTCAATACATTTATAGGTCAGGAGGCAATAATACGTGGTATTACACAAACACACACAAATGGCTAAAACAGAAGGAAGCGAGTCACAGGACGAGTCATTCAAAAGGCATGTGGACAATTACCACCCCCCCCCCTTCCTCTGTGTGGGTTTGGTCCAGACAAGAAGAGAGAGGATTGGCTAGAGTATTCAGGCTAAGCCAATCAGAAGTAAGGGTTCGGTCCTTGCCCTCCTAAATATCATAATTCTTTAAATTTAACAAAGTCTTTTCACAAACTCATTTCACCTGCCACCTACCATGAAGTATTAATAGTATTTAAAGTAATAGTTATATAACTTTATCACTAATAAGCTCACTTCTTACACTCTAGTGTCAGATTATAAAACTACTATCATTGTTAATGAGTAAATAAAGTGGTCGTGTATCATTTGCACCAATTTATGTGATTATATATTTTACTGCTAATATGTCTGTGTATTGTGACACAGTAAAATGTCCCGACTATCAGTTATTCAGTGATCTATTATAATTAAGAGATGAAATGGGATGGAAAACACTTGTTTTTGGCAAATCCAGTTAATTCATACATCATTGCACTGATTTAATAATTATTTCATGCTATTCCTGCCGTGATTTATGACATTTTGATTCCTATAAAGTCTTAAAACACCCTCTCTGTCTTCTCTCTGCAGGGATGAGCACCGTTCACGAGGTCATCGTCGCCCGCCACGCCGGGATCCGCTGCTTCGCCCTGTCGCTCATCAGCAACCGGTCGGTGATGGACTACGACAGCCTGGAGAGGGCCAACCACGAGGAGGTGCTGGAGACGGGCAGGCTGAGGGCCGAGCAGCTGGAGAAGCTGGTGACCACCATCGTGGATCGGATGGAGCACCACAACAACAACAACAGCTTCTGAGACTCGGCACCTGGTCCCAGATCAGCTCCCGTCGCTTCATCTCAGCGAGAAGATTCTCACCACGATTGTTAGAAAGCTGCAAAATCTCTGCTTCAAACCTGCTGAGCTTCATTAACGACTTTAGAACAGTTTCCACTCACTGCATCGGGTCTTAAGATCCTGAGCTCTGCTCCTCTTTTTAAATACATTCCTCCATTTGTTATTCATTGATCATTTTTAGGTGTTGCAAGTGTTTTGCCGACAGATTCTAACTTATTCCTTCTGAGACATTGTAGAGCACTGTATTCAGTCAACCGTAGTGTTTCAATGAAACATGGGATTTGTAACTTTACAATGTAAAATATTTATTGCTTCAGGTCCTTTACATTCCCTGACATGTTAACTAACCACCATCGAGAAAACTGTAATATTCCAATTCGGATTTAAACAAACTCGTCATTGCTTCTACTGTAAAGAAGGTGTAAAATGTTATAAGATATTTAAACAAAATGTATTTAAGTAGTGTTTTTATATTTGTTTTGATGATGTATCTCGTGTTTGATGGACGTTTAGTTGAAGTGAGGGAGGACTTCCTCCACGGAGCAGTTACCAAAGTTTGTAGATTAGTTTAAACCTGCACTTCTCATCACTGTTAACCAACAGGCTGCTTGTGCTTTCTCTTAGAGGTACTGATCTGAAGACTGTAGACACTGGGGTTCCACTTTTTCTAAATAAAAAAAGACTCCTCGTGAAAACAGTGTTGTCTTTGTGAGCTACGTTCAGAAGGGAAAGGTCACGGTGCGTGTGTTTAGCTGAGGGATGTACGAGACCTTTCAGCTGCACATGGTCTCCAGACCCAATTCAAAAAAGAAGAAATCCAGCCTATTTCATAAAAGTTAACTGTGTAATTTGAGTGGTTACATGTTTGTTTGCCAATAAAATGAATGAAGTGGATTTAGGAGTGTTTTTTTTCCAGAACACCAATTTTATTTAACTGTGTGTTGTGCTTGGATACTGCATCTTTAAATATATTTGTTAATCAAATAACCAAAACCTATAACTGCCATGCTGCACGGAGCCATTTTCATTTATCATAGGCAGTTTGCAATTTCATGCAAACTGCAGATACAACTGAGTGCAACAAGGCTCTCAGGTGGAAAAGGTGATCAGTGACGTTTTTTAATAAATAACGGGAGAAATTATCTTAGTTGCAAAGAGGATTTTCATCCGCGTTTGTTTGTTGGTTAGCAGGAAAACTGCTGGACGGATTATCATGAAAGTGTTGTCTGAGATGCTGTAGCAGTGAGATTAAACTGGAAGCACCAGATCAAAAGGTACAGTATCCTGGGCTGTGTCGTGCAAGCTGTATTCATCCAGTGTCATGTTTAACATTCAGTGTCTGAGATGAGGCCATTAAACGCACCACCGGGCGGAGGAATTCAAAACACAGGCGGCTGCTCCTCTGGGAAACAGAGCAGCATCACGATGGTTGACATTTTCACCGTCAGTTTGACCTTCACCATGTCCGCAGCTTTCCTTTCTCTCTGCTCTCAGCTTCTTTTCCCCTCACTCTCTCCACTACACGGCCTGCACCCACTTCCTGATCCTAAATATATCCACGCTGCCACTTGTCCCCTTCCTGGTCCTCTGGAAAGCAAATGGGAAAACATTTTCCGTGACGCTCAGGGGGTTTCTGTGTTTATGACCTTACAAGGTTGTGGGAATTTTTATGAGCCGTGTCTTTTGCCTGCAGCGAATGATCAGGTCCCAGGTGTCTGCACAGAATGTACCCGCTCATTCCCTGAGGTGGAGGGAAGCTATGGGTGAGGACGAGGCCCGGTAACGACCGACTGCTCCTCTGGATGTGCAGGTTAGATTTATGGTTGTACACAAACTCCTGGATGTACTGATGTTGTGTTATTTGGATCTGCACCTATTTGTACAGACTCATGAATATCAGTCCCCTAAATATGTCAGTTTCTTTTTAAATCAAGATCAATGAAATATTCTCCGTGAAATCAAGGAAATGTTGAAAATGTCCATTCTGTTCAGGTTGTACACCCCCCCCCCCCCCCCAATGTAAACTGTGTCTGGCTCCAGCTCCCCTCCAACTCTTGAAATGATAAACTGTATAGATAATGAACAAATGCGTTCATCCATTAAAAGCTAAATAACAAACTCCTGCACAGATCCTCAGTGGAAATCCTCAACTTCAACACATTCACTTCCTCCTCTCGCTCCTGTAAACACTGTGTGTTAGTGACAGTCCACAAATCATCTCATAACAAGGAAGAGTCTCCTGCAGGACAGATTGTTCCAGAGCAGTGTTTACACTGTCCTCTATCACCTGTGGAGCTGTGTCAATACCAAACCAAACACTAACGTGTTGAGACCTGAAATATAATTAAAGAACCGGCCAGAGCACAAATACAATTACTGCATTACTTGTACATATATTCATATAGATTCATAAGGTCCCTGTGACCTTTGACGACTGAGAGGTAATCACTTCATCGTGAAGAAATTCCCTCAAGCTCTCCTGAGATGTCACATTCAAGAGGCCAAAGGAAACATGGTGTTAGAAGCCACCTCATCAGTTTATCAGTGAGTCCAGGTGAACTGTACCACATGAAATTCCTTTCAGGTAGTGACCTTGACCTTTGACCCTCAAGCCCCGAAATCTAATCAGTTCATCCTTCATTTGTGAATGTTTCTACCAAATTAGAAGAAATTCCCTCAAGTCATCGTTGAGATATCGTGTTCACAGGAGGCGCAGAGAGAGAAGATGACGTTTTCCTCTCAGAACCCAGACTGAGCTCAGGAGGGGGAAACTTTTAAAGCAACACTCTCTAACTTTCTTTACCTGCAGCTTCAAAATGAGTTTGCTGCTTCGGTGAGTGAGCACATGGAGAAGGTTTCAATTCCCTGAGCGTCAGTTCTGTGTAACTTTGGTGAGTGGGTTCGATCTCCAGTGAGAAGTGAGAAGATCTGACTGAAGAGTGAAACTGAGTTTATCTCCAATATCCAGCAGCCTCAAACCATCAAACCTCTAAAGTTCACACTCAGGTGGTTCCTATGAAAGGGAACAGGAACTTCAAACCTGCTGTTCCTGTTCCTGAAACTGATGGAGTCTCATCTCCTTCCTGCACCGTCATGACTAAAGATGAGTTACACTGCCCCCTGGTGCCGTCTCACCCTCTAAATTAATCTAAAACAATTCTGATAAATCGATTAATCGTCATTTAATCAACAAAAGTCCCCAAATCTCACTGGATCCAGCTTCTTAAAATGTAAATTGTAGATTTTTAGTTTCTTCTTGTTCAGTCAAAGGAAATTCAGCAGTTGATTTTAACAATGCTTTTAATATAAATCATAAGAAATAGCAAAGAGAGATATTTGGGGAAACGTTATAATAGAAACAATAATCAGGCTTTTTTATGTTGTTGTTGTTTTTTTTACAAAGTTGACCCCGGAACATAAACCTGAGAGCGTTGAAAGCCAAAGGGGAAGTTGATGAGCATGAGATGAAATAAATAAAAGCTCATTTCTACATCTTCTATGCAGGAAATCTACAGGTTTTATGTTGGTGGCTTGTTTTTTTGGATTCACTAGCTTTGAAAGTGTCCTAAGAAAAAAAGCTGACGTGTTTTGAGGTTGCAATGCAGTTTCACATTTCAGATAATCATAAAAGAAGCATTTAAAAAAAAAGAAAATGTTAAAATCCATCCAGATGGATTTTGCATAGGGAAATATGCATTAATATAGAAAGTCAAGGGTAAGAGAATGAGAGTAAGTTGGATTTAGTCTCAAAGGTCCTTGTGGCCCTCAGCTGTACGTGTGAATGATTCTGTGGCGTTTCAGGTGGTGCATCAGGATGAAGGTCTTCCCGCACTGGGAGCAGCTGTAGGGCCGCTCGCCGCTGTGGGTGCGCTGGTGGACCCTCAGGCTGCTCTGCTGCGTGAACCTCTTCCCACACTGCCCGCAGCCGAACGGCTTCTCGCCCGTGTGCGTCCGGTGGTGTATGCTGAGGTGGGACGAGCACTGGAAGCTCTTCCCACACACCGTGCACCAGAACGATCGCTTCCTCCTGTGGCTCTGCTGGTGCAGCTTGAACTGGTGCAGGCGGCTGAACGTCTTCCCGCACTGCAAGCAGACGTAGCCCCGCGCCGCGGCGGAGTAGGCCTTGTGCGGGTTGTGGTAGCTGCTCGGCGTGAACGTGCTGTGGGAGTGAGTCACGGCCGGTCGGTCTCCGGATGTGGCGTCCCTCTCGGGGTGCTCGTCCGGCGGCCTCAGGTGTCCAGCGTGCGACCCGCTCCTCTGCGAGTACAGCTGCTCCTTCTGCCGGTCCGGCTGAGGGAGCGCGCCCGGAGCTCTGCTCTGAAACCCGGAGGACTGCGGGACGTCCTTCTGATACTCAGCGCTGTAGAGCCCGTTGCACGGCCTCTGAGAGGACGGCTGCTGGACACCGGTGGACTTGCTGCTGTTCGAAACCACAGCGGCGTCCGAGTGCTCCGGGAACGTGCTGGAATACTCCTCCACCATACTGGAGAAGTCGGGAAACCCAGCCTCAATGTCGTTGCCTTCGATTATGGACGACCAGAGTTGATTCTCTCGCTCGTCGATGGAGAAGTCAGCGGCGAGTTGATTCTGCTTCCCGGCGCCGTGCTGACATCCGTCCTGACTGAAGCCCGATCGCTCCTCCTCCTCCTTCTCCGTCTTGACAGTGAAGTGAAGGCCGCTGATCTGTCCTGCGTGATGACCCGAGTACAAGTCGCTGAACTCGGATGGTTTTAGCCTGGAGACCTCTGGATGGGATAAGTGACGTCCCTCTTCCAGCTGCTGGCTCTCCCCCAAGGCACCTGGGTTGGAGTACAGAACAGAACCACCTGCAGGGAGCAGGAGTGGAGGGAATTCATCTGAATATTCACCAAAAATAGGTTTTAAAATGTATAAAATGCACTTTCCATCAACTCACCCATGGGTCCGGCGGTGTCACTGATCCACAACGGCTCATCTGGACTCTCTTCTTTAATCGTGAAGGAAACAGCGACATCTTCCATCTCTGGAAACTAAAACAACAGGTCGGTGGATTAAACATTATTTGTTTTTATAGGTCAGACCGACTTTCACACATTAACAGCTGGGATCAGCTCCAACACTCGAAAGATAAGAAGTGCAGCTAATGGAAGGATGACGACAACTGATGAGGGTCAGTGAAGTTGCAGAAATAAAACGAAAACAATGAGCTGACACTTCTCTGTGGATTCTCCTCTACCAGGGATGGAATATACACACCAAAAAACACTTTTCCACCAAAGCCTTATATTCTACGTCTAATTTGCCTGAGACCTCAGCCGACGACCACACAGCAACAAGACCATTTGTATCCTCTCCTACCAATGTGCACCTATAGGCAGTTCTTTCTTCTAGACCAGCAAAGACTTGGCACAGCCCTGGAACATGGGTTTCTGAGCGAGAGCCTTTGGCCGTCCCAACAGAGAGAACAGGAACCAGTTTAGGCCCTAGACCTGCCCTGGACCTCCCCTGGACCGGCCCTGGACCTGCTCTGGTGGACAAGGGGTAAAGTTTGTCAGACCTGAGGGCTTCTCTCAGGTTCTAGAGAAATTCAAGAAGGTTTAAAAACCAGGATTCAAAACAAGACCAGATTAACCAGACCAGAGGCAGTGGAGCAAAATAAATTATTGAAATCCTGATTCCTACTTCTCTCTGTGCTGAGTTGACAGGAAAATTACTGGAATTCAGGTTTGCAACTTCCTCTAATAATGAAGATCCTCAACCCAGATATCAGGTAAGAGGTCGAGACCCAAAGAGAAATGAGCGGTCGACTGTATCGTGCAACACCGGGTCCTCGACGAGCAGGATGAAGAAAACTGCATCAATAAATCTTCAGGGAGCAAAAACCAATCATTTGCTGAGCTGTTTTTATCCTGCATCACTGGATGTGTCCACTTTATTTACATTTAATAAAGACGGACATATCTTATTAAACCAGCTGATCCTGAGTCGTCCACAACCACAAAGAGTCAAATCACAACTCTGACATATATTTTACAAGAATCTATCCATCTATCTATCTATTTATCTACCCATCTATCTGCAATTTGTATAATTTGCATCTTTTTAAAGATGTTGTAACATGTGAGTACTTTTGATGTTTGATAGAAGCCAAAGCCAAATTCCTACTGACGTGGACCCTAACGTGAATCTGTCTGTCACCATGAACCAATAACCAACAGGGGGTGACTCTAACCAGAGGGTCGTTGGTTCCATCCCTGTCTTCCCCATCTGCATGCCGAAGTGTCCTTGGGCTAGAGACCGAATTGCCCCTCAGAGAAAAGGTGCTGCCTGTGGATGCACTGTATGAATGTGTGTGATACTGGGAGAATGGTGATAACCTGTAAAACAAGACTAGAAACACTGAACCAGTCCACCTGAGGATGTTGGGGGGGCCCTGGGATCTCGGGGCCCTGAGGCAACACAAGTAATATTATTGATATATATTGAATTTGAAAAGGGTATAAACCTTAATGTCTCCTGAGTGATGACGACAGTTGGTCCCTACATCCGTCCCTCGGTCCATGTAGTTCTCTGAGAGGAGGAAGGAGGAGAAAAACAAACGTAAGAAAGTGACATTTGATCTTATCTACACGAGGAAACGCCAGAAACGCTGATACAGCACATGGACACAAGTGAGATCAGCTGTTCAACAACACGATGGGGCGTGTGGTTGTTGTTTTCTCATTGCAACAACAACAACAACAACAACAACAACAACATGAGAGGATGAAGCGGTGGCTCTGATCCACCGGGTCTCCGCGGAGCTCCTCACCGAAGCCGCGCTGCAGCTGCGTGTTCTTCTTCTCCATCGTCTGCAGCTTCCTCCTCAGCATCTCCACCTCGCTCTGCTTCCGGGAGATCTCCACATGCAGGAACGCGCATTTGTCATCGACCAGCTTGGAGATGTCCGCCACGGCCGCCTTCAGCAGCACCTCCATGACGGAGGAGAGCTGCGTCTGGAAGGAGATGCACGTCGCCATGTTCATTCATAAACAGGAACTGTGTGCAAGGAAGGAGGGGGGTGGGGTGGGGGGGGGTGGGGGTGTGGGGGGAGGAGAGTGTGCAGTGATAATTATTAAAAAGAAAAAAGCTGCTTCCGCGCTGTGATGTGGTTTTAAATCACGAAGAGAAGCGACGCACTAGAAAAAAAACAAAAACATGACATCTGTGTTTGTGGCTGAGAAGAAGTGGAGGCTTTCTTCCGTGTGGCGGAGGGATCTACCGTAAGGGCAGGAGGAGACGCGCAGGGAGATTACGTAAAAAATATGGAGGAGGAGGAGGTGTTCCAGGTAAAAAAAATAAATAAATGCAGGTGAGTTAATTTGATGTGTTTCTATCACACAACTGAACTGTGAACACTGAATGAGTGTTTTAAAAGGATAAAATCTCTAAATACTTTCATCCTATACATTGTGTGAATTATGACTGCATACTATGTTGTATTGTGTACTATGTTTTCAGTACTTAATATATTGTGTACTTATGTTCTGTTTTTGCCTACTCATTTTCTGTTTTTGTGTACTTATAAGATCTGTTTTGGCTTTTCATTGTGATATTTGCATATATTATGTCTATATACATATATTTGTTTTATTTCTAAAGATGTCACCTAAAGTAATTTTCGATTTTTCATAGAATAAACAATTAACTGGTTGGAAATAAAATTGAACTCTACTGAAAATATGTATTATTTGTATTGTCAGCTGTAAACGAACCAGTAAGTATTTCAGTGGTTGGTGGCAACTTAATTTTAAAAGTCTGCATGAGGCTCCATCAGTTTAGCTAAAAAAAAATTAAGAATTATTTTTCCTTTTTCACCAATTGGAAACTAGAAGGTGAGAGAAGACACAAAGTGTTCAGGGAGGAGGAAGTGGAGCAAAGATTTAAACATTCAACACTAAACTAAAGGACGTCTGGCTAAAGCTAACGCCCGATCCAGCAATGTTAAGGAAAGTGACAATAAATTCCTTGATCCACCAGTTTATCCAGTTTCACCCCAGAGTATCAAGGACCCTGTGGTCGTGCCCCACCCGCCCACCACATTTCTTTTAAAGCAGTTCAGTAGTGTGTAATCTTGGTGACAGACAACAGACAGACAACAGACAGATGGTGATGGAATCATAATGATGGAGCCAATATAACCAGAGCCAGACTCAACAAGTCTGTTAGTTTTTAATTTATTTGAAAAACAGAGTTCAACATAAAAACATTTTGCGATACTCGCGACATCAAAAGGAAACAAGATTAGTTAATATAAAAATGTAAACGTAAAAAAAATGACTTTGTGAAAGGCAAACAACAGACAGTCAGTCACCCTGCAGGAGTTTTGTTTCCCATGTGAATACGGAGACACTCGTCCCAATGGAGCACAAAGAGTTTCCGGCTCTTTCCGTCGAGTTGATTCAAACTATTGAAACAAACTCTTCAGCTCCAGAACAATCGAACCTGCTCAGTTCACTCAGGACACTGACAACCAGACAAACAGCTTTTCACTGCGGTCAGTAAGTTTGATCTGAAAGTGACAGACACGGACCCATAACAAAACAAGAGACGTTTTTACTTATTTTACTTCTTTACTACTTTTTAAACACTAAAGCTCAAATTATTTTCTCATTACCTTTACAAATATTAAAGGAAATATCCCAACGAATAACATTTATTCACATTCCAGCAAAAGAAAACACGACCTTTGGTTCTGGGCGACGGTTCAATAATAGTGTTCAATTATAAAACTTATTTAAGCATGAACTAAAGTGTAACTTAGATTTTCTTCAATTTAGCTTTGAAAACAGCTTCTCCTCAAAGTTATGAAGTTAGAGTCTGATTGTTTTGGTTCTTGTAAAGTGACAGACATTTTTGTATTAGTAGTAATAAGTCCGGGCATGAGAAAACACATAAGAGGGAGGTTAAAAAAAAGGTAGAAAAAAGTTAAAATGTCGAGAGTAAAGTCGAACTAAATCATACGAGGATATTTTTTAAATGTGTTTAACGAGAACTAAATTGAAATTTCAAGATTAAAGTCAAACTTTGAAGAATGAATCAAACTCCTAACGTCTTGACATTAAAACACGAAATATGTCTGATTGTTTTAATCAAGATCCATAAATTATTCCCTGGTGAAAATGTAAAAAAGAAAAAGCACCATATCTCGCAATGTTGAAATTAAAAAATAAATTCTTACAGATGCTCTATTGATGGAATCCGGTGTTCCCTTGGCCCCAATCGCATTTTTAAACCATGTTTCAGATAAATCAACAGAGTCGTTTTTGCATTAAACAGTTTACAAACATCAACAGAATCACATTTTGTTCAGCTTTGTTCTCAACAGTTTGACTATATTCATAAAAATGTAACATTTCCATAATTTAGTTTGACTTTAATTGGAGCATTTTAAATATATTCTTCAAATGACAAAATAAAGATCTTCCTCCTCTCTTCTATTCTTTTCTTAAATCTAATGACTGATGTTTTTACACAGGTGACTCTGAAATAAGATGAAAGTATCGAAGCTCTGTCCACAGCTGGAGCATATGAAGCAGTTTCCTCTGGCGCCATCGTAGCTGTCCTTGTGGTCCTCCTGGTTGCCTATGGACATCGTATCCATTTCAAACCCGGTTCCCTCCCCGGTCCTGACGCTCTCCGAGCCGTTATCGTTCACCTCTCGGGCGACGTGTTGGTCCTGCAGCTCGGACGCCAGGTAGTCCACGTGCATCATGTCTTCGTCTTTCAGAAAAGCCATATCCTTGATCGGCGACGCACACGTGTATCTCTGCTGCTCATTGGCTGCGGCGGGACTGAGCTCACACTTGATGTCATGTGACAGCACGTAGGCGGTTTGTACCATGGCCTCGCTGCTCTTCTCCGTCCCAGAAGTCCACAGCTCAATTTGGTCCAGCGCCCCTGTGCCGCCGCAGGACCGCTCCTGACTCAGAGCGGGAAAATCCTCCCCGTTGGACTCCAGCTTCACCGTCACCGTGTGGTCACCGAGCGCCTGCCTGCTGGCTGACTGGTCCTCAGACGTCACCAGATCGGGCTTCAGCTCCGCCATGTTCTCCAGCGACTGGTTCTCAGGCATCGTAAACATCAGGTGATGAGCCTCCAGCAGATCTGGGTTCTCCCCTTCGGAAAGAAAACAGAATTAAGTGAGCAAGCCGACAGAATTACTTTTATACAGTTTACTGCTGAGGTGCTTGAGTGTAAGATGTGAATCAAGTAAGTGGTGGAGATAAATATAACATGATAGAGGACTGTTGGGCCTTGGGAGAGGTTTGTGATCTCCAAAGCAGAAAAGCAAAAAGTTAAAGGATTCCAGCTTCTCTCATGTGAATAAAAGCTGGTTTCTCTTCTACAATATGAATCTAAACATTTGTGATTTTGACTGTTTGTCTCTTACCAACTCTGTGCGTCTTCATGTGGACCTTCAGGCTGCTTTTCTGAGTGAAGCACCGCCCACAGATGTGGCAGCCGTACGGCTTCTCCCCGGTATGAATCCGTAAATGTGTCTCGAGGTGGCCGGCCCGTTTGAAGATCTTCCCGCAGAAAGAGCAGTTGAAGCTTTTCTTGGGCTTGAACATCTGAAAAGACCGGTTTCTCTGCTGCTGCTGCTGGGGATGAAGCTGCTGCTGCTGGGGATGAAGCTGCTGATGGGGACTCAGCACGGCCTCCGACCCGCTGTGTAAACCTGGATCGCTGGAGACGAGGAGGAGCGTGTCTGACGATCCGTAGGGCGTTTGGGAGATCAGGCTGTTCTTCAGCTCCCCGTACGGTTTCCCTGGGAAGGAGAAGGAGCTGCAAGAAGCTTCCACCGGTGCCGGGAGTAACTGAGCGATCCCGGGGAAGGACGTCACAGTCTGTGCCGAGCTGCTGAGATATTCCATCCCACTCATCTCGGTGCTGCTCTGTCCTTGTGGACCCGACCTCCACTGCCGGCCGTCCCTCTCGAACTCTGGGAAGTTCTCACCGAGGTTCTCCCCTCCTTCCCTCGGCGGCTCGTTCCCTCCCTGAAACTGTGGTTGTGATATGCTCTCCTCTACGGGCTCAGATTTGACTTGTACAGGTGGAGGGAGAACGTCCTCCATCTTCAGTGGAACCTCGTCCGCGGCGGTCCGGCTCTTTTCCTCGGGGAGAGGAGTGTCGACACATGGCTTCACCTCAGGAATCTGCTTCTCCTGAACCACCGGGACGTCCACTGGTGGGGCCTGAATATCTGTCGACGTTGGAGAGAAGAAAATACTTTTACCACCTGTACTAAGTCTTTCAAAATATCCATACAGGGAAACTGGTCACACAGAAGAAAGTCACAGCAACAGACCAACAACTGCAAGAATAATAACACACATATTAAATAAATATCAATTCGTCGATAGAATAATATTACTTTCACTCGTCCAGTTAAATAATAAAACCAGTGACCTTATTGGGGATTTGATGCCCTGTGACCCAGTGCCCCCCCCCCCCCCCCATCTCCCCAGAGAAAGGTCTTGACCTCTTTTAGCAGCAGAGCAGAAGAGAGATGTCGGTTTTAATCCAGAGAATCTAGAAACAGAAGAATCCGAGAAAGCCTGTTCCTCAGGGTCAGACTTACTTCTTCTGTGAATCTTGGTGTGCTCCTTCAGGCTGCACTTCTGGTTGAAGCGTCTCCCACAGGTCTCACAGCGATACGGTTTCTCCCCGGTGTGAATCCTCTTGTGTCTCTCCAGGTGGCCGCCTCGCTCGAAGCATTTGCCGCAGTAAGGGCAGATGTAGCCCATCTCGAACTTGAGCCTCTTGGCCGTCCTCCTCCTCCGCGGAGCGTTGCGACTCTTCCCGTAGCCCGGCAGCTCGCGGCTGACCGGGCTCTGCTGGAGCCCCCCCGAGCTGCCACACGGCACGGCCGGCCCAGAGGCCAGGGGGGGTTCTGGGAGACTCGACAGGGAGTTCTGCCGTGCGTTCAGATGATCCAAGTCGTTTTGTCCCGTCTCCTCGTCAGTTGTCGACCTCCACTGTCTGTTGTTCCCTTCGCACGGAGTCAGCTCTTGTCCCGGCCGCTCAGCCTGACCTCTGACCTCTTCAGCTCCCGGTTCCACGGAGTCGGGTTTGGCCGAGCAGCTGTTGACCTTGTCGGCGTGAACGTGTTCGAGTGAGATCCTCTCGTCCCCGGTGGAGCCGTGACCGCCTGAGGAAACACAGGGATTCAGTTGAAGAGCAGTTTGTTGACTTCTAAAGTTTTAATGTCTCAATGAAATGTGTGTTTTAAATCCTGATTCCAACCAGAGACTTCACAATAAAGCGAAGGCAACCATCTTGATTGCCCCCTGGTGACCGGCTGCAGAATAGGTCATAAGCCTCAAGTCCCTATGGTCAAAGAAGTGGTTCTGATCTAACTGGTGTTTGTTCAGATGTTTCCTTTTTCCCAGTAAGTTTGGATTTAATGGTTCAGTGACGCTCAAACCAGGAAGACATTTGTTCTCTTCCTGAAAACTGCACTTTGGAGGAAGTTTAATAATCAACAACACAAGTTCATCAAATCCTCACTTTACCTTTAGGACCTCAGTGTGTGTGTCTCAGGTTATAAAGTGTGTTTACAGTAGTGTTTGGATTGTGTGTGTGTGTGTATGGTAGTGTTGTGTGTGTGTTTCTCAGGTTGTACAGTGTTTTTACAGTAGTGTATTTATTGTGTGTGTGTGTGTGTGTTTCTCAGGTTATACAGTGTTAACAGTAGTGTATGTATCGTGTGTGTGTGTGTATGGTAGTGTGTGCCTGTGTGTGTTTCTCAGGTTATACAGTGTTTACAGTAGGGTTTTTATGGTTCGTGTATAATTGTATACAGTTTTTGTATAGTTGCGTGTTTTTGTGGTAAAGTGTGTCATATTATACAGTTTGTGTATATTTTTGTGCATGTGTGTGTATAGTTTTTTGTGTGTGTATGGTGGTGTTATGTGTGTGTTTCTCAGGTTGTAAAGTGTGTTTACAGTAGTGTTTTTGTTGTTTGTGTATAGTTTTGTGTCTGTTTGTGTGGTAGTGTGTGTGAGTTTGTGTATAGTTTTGTGTGTGTGTGTGTGTCTCGGCTCCAGCCCCAGCTCACCGTCCCCCCCACAGGGCTCGGCTCTCCGGGTCCCGGGGCCCCGGGCCGCCGACAGCTCGCTGTGCAGCAGCCGGATGTTGCCCCTCAGCTTCTCGATCTCCTGGTCCCGCTGACACGTCTCCAGCCGCAGCAGAACCACCTCGTCCTCCACCAGCTCCGCGATCTCCGCCGCGGCGGCGATGGACAGGGCTTCCAGGATGGAGGCGACCTGCGCCCGCAGAGCGACGCTGCTCAGCATCGTCACGAACCGACCAACTCACCGGAGGAGTCCCGGAACTTTGCAACGACAACAACCGACACGAGTGAGAGACGTGCGGGACGCCAGGCCCCTGGGCCGGCGGCGGCCCCCCGGTGACACGGAGCAGGTGACGGCCGCAGCCAGAGCTTCAGCGGCGGCGGTTCACCGGGCTCGGTGTCGGTGATTCAACCTGACGCGTCTTCGGCTAACGGAGAACGATCGGTACGGAGAGCGGAGCGGACAACTGTCACCGGAGGTGACGACATAAATACCGTAAGAACCAGATAGCGGGCGCAACGAATATCCACCGAGGCACTTCCGAGGTTAGTCCTACAAAATAAAAGATTATGACAAATGAATGAAACTGAAAAACAATGTTCAACGATCCTCAAAGTACTGAGTTAGTTAGCCTGAACTTTTAAACCATAAAACTAAATGTAAAAAGGTTTATTTGTGTCTAAATGTTATCTGTATTTACCTGCAGGGGTTGTATTTAGCTCTTTTCACTTTAAACATTAACATAATATTTACCTTTATCAATAATTTCATACTTTCTGCATGTTGTCCTGACATCTGTTAAAAAGCTGCACATTTTAACAATTGTTTAGTTTAAGAAACTTCAGCAACATTGTGAGCTCTTTGAAATGTATGAAATATGTAAATAAAACAACTGATGTCATGAAAATGATGATTGAATCAGAATGTTTTAGGCAGAATGGGAAGAAAATAATAATTAACAGACTTTAATATCAAGAGAAGAACAAATCTCCACAGATAGATTTGAATTGCGATCAAACGCAAAACACAGTATATTATTGCATAGGTACACATCGCACAATCCCCTTCCTTTGACGCACAACATCACTACCTCACCCAACAATGAGTTCAACATGTGACTCTAGGTTAAACACTCGGTTTGTATCTGGAAGGTCCAACACAAATAGGGACGTTACACAAAGGAGACGACACCTTTAAATGTGCAAGGCACTTAAATACCTTTGGTGAGGACTGATAAAATAGTTCAACCTAAGGATTCAGGGTTCTGGTGTTTTCTCTCCTGATACTGAAGTTTATACCATCGATGTGTTTCCCACTCCTGAATGTGAGAACATACATCCTTATATCAGCACACAGGTTGAAACAGTTAATAAATTACATTACATTTTCCTCATCGATGCTTTGTACAGAACCAGTATGTCTGTCCATGAAATGTAAGGTGGACATTTTTACTTCTGCCAAGGAAGTGATGTTTTCATCAGCGTTTGTTTGTTTGTCAACTTGCTCAATTACACAAAAACTACAGGACAGATTAACACGACACTTGGTGGAAGGATGTGAACTGGGTCAGGGAAGAACACGTTTCGTTGGTGTGTATCCAGATCAGGAGGCAGAACCAGGAATTATTTTACACATTGCAAGATGGGGCATTTTTTCACGTGTTCGCCCTTTGAATGGATCTGACAAATCAAGGGCACTGATACTGATTGTGTGCAGTTTAGTGCAGCTTGATGGAACTGACAGGGCCTGCAGGGCCTTGATGAAGGCCTGCTCTAGTTATGCCTGTTCGAGTTCATTGAGAGGTTAAGATATTTACTGCCACTAGATGTCGCACTAGCACCAACACAAATGTTCATAACCTGCACCTCCCCCCTCCCTCTGTGTTCTCAGTTGGTGCACAGTGGTAAAGCGGATGTGGTGCTGGATCTCATCTGCAGGTTGGTGCTCCTGTCGGTGCTCAGGCCTTCGTGGGAGATGCCCCATTCGGCAAAAGTGTGTTTTGAAACTTATTTTCTCAGCCCTGATTTCACAGAACACTTAAAGGGCCTGAATGGCGGCTGGTAGATTGTCATCATCATCTTAGCTGTGAGGAGCCTGGAAAGTGTATACAAATAAGTGAAGCCATTAGGTGTCACAGTGGTGGGCAGGCGTGTTAACAGTGTTTGTGTATTCTGAAAGGAGAAGGGTTCGTGCTGGCGATCACACAGGAGCCATCTTGTACTTCTTTCACTCCAGAATGTGCAGGTTTTTAAACCCTGGGTAAACCTGCTAAAAAGGTGATTGACTAACCAGGGGTCTTGTTTTCATCACTGCTGATTCAATGAAGCCAATTAAGACCAGAGTCATTTGACCCGGGCGGGAATACGACTGCATCCATCCACGTTTCAGACATAAGCCAGATGTCAGTGGGTGTTTACACCAGTGGAAAAGGGGCGTTGCCTTCTGACATGCACTAATATGAACAGAACAGATACCAAAGCAAAGAAGAGAAAGAAATACGACTTCATTATCAGCTCAGGATGCAGTTACTTCACTACATCTTTACATAGAAAACAGTTAAAATCTCAAATAAATATATATATATATGATATTATAAAAACATAAATGAAATCCTCTTCAGTCTCAGAGCGTCACTGGGAGTCACTGGGAGCTATCTTCCCTGCAGGTGAATCTCCTGATGGATTTTGAGGTTGCCCAGCACCGTGAAGCTTTTCCCACACTGCCCACAGCTGTACGGCTTCAGGCCGCTGTGGAAGCGCTCGTGTCTCGTGCAGTTGTCCTGCCTGGAGAACATCTTTCCGCAGATTGTGCAGCTGAACGGCCGCTCGCCCGTGTGCACGCTCTGGTGCGTCTTCAGCCGGGTCTTCTGGGTGAAAGACTTCCCACATTCCAGGCACCGGAAAGGTTTGAAGAGCTGGTGAGTGGCCTTGTGCTCCTCCAGCTGGGACAAGCGGGGGAAACCCTTGTTGCACACGGAGCAGATGAAGAGTTTCTGATTCCCTCTCCACACGTGCATGAGTCTTTTTGTTCTCAGGTTGTTTCTACTGAGGATGTGATCTTCTGTGGCTGCGGACGACCTCGGCACAGGAGGGACAGCGGGTGAGCGCCCAGCCTGTTGTGGAGGAGACTGCAGACACTGGTTCTCACCGGCTGCCGGGCAGGAAACCCGTCTCAATGGTTCATTACCCACAGACGAAGTGATGCCTGAAGTGATGCCAACTGAGCACACAGGTTGAATCTCTGTCTCTACTTTTATCGGCACACTTGTCGAATCGTCTTCCTGTGTTGCTGTTGGAGAGTTGTAGGAACTTTCTGTATTTCTGTGAGCAGAAAATTGCTCCGTGTGAGAGGGGAACATCTGCACGTGCTGCATCGCTACAGAGCTTTTCTCGAACATGCCACAAGCTGCAGGAGGCCAGATGGAGTCACTTCCCTCTCCCACCTCAAAGCAAACATTAGTCGCCACTGTTGCAGTGTTGTCTGTTGCTTCCTGGATCACGAGCTCCCCCGCTGGCTCGGGTTTCACCGCCGGCCTCATGTCGTCACCGTCTTGGTTGCAATGCCGGTGCTTGCAGAGTGAATCAGCCGTCTCTGGTTCCAGATACCCTGCGCGTGTTGGCTCATTCTCTTTTTCATCTGCAAATAAAAATGTAAATTCATTGTTACCTCCACAAATTCAAAGTCAACAAAGCAAGAACACAATTATCAACAGGAACAGAACAACCCCACGGGTATTTACTTAGCCTGTTTACCGGGAGGTGTCCAGGACTGACGAGGCATTCTGTGTAATTCTATTAATTAATAGATATTTATAATAAACTGTTATTATATACATCTAGCCTCAATTACATTTCTTTGTCGACTGTTCTCAGTATCAGAAATGTTTTGCCTTCTTATTTAAGTGAGTAATACTGAGAACAGGAAACACTTGACTGAGGTCTTTATGGAGATGAAGCTTCTTTTCTGTGAGGAAAGTTCAAGTCAGACACAAGAGACAGTGTTTATCATCATTATATATTACAAAGAAACGGACAGATAGTTCTTTGTATCTCAGTGTGAAGCAACACAAACAACACACAAGGCAAAACTCATGAGGCTCCACATAGACTTGGTTCTTTCTTTACATGGACACTGAATGCAGGGAAAGTGTCTAGATTCTACAGGAAGAAGCATCCTGAGGTAGAACACGTCCAGTGATCGTGACTTTCTCTCGAGACATGACCAAGAAATCACAGAACTCTCAATCAAAGGGTTCAGAGATTAGACGAATATGAAAGCTGATCTTCTACCAGAGGTTTAAAAGAAGAAACCAGTCGCTGCAGACGGCTTTGACTCGTCTGGTTTTAGCCTCGATACTGGAATTACTGAAAGATCTCTGCCAGATGGTCGCTGGCTTTAATTCAGGCGAGTATGGAATCAGTAGGTCGCAAGTAATCTGGAGCGACACCGATAAAGCCTCAAACCTGATCAATAGCATTTTAAATCCAGTTCTAAAGACGTTAGTACAAAAACAACAGGAAGTGGCTTTGTGGGGGTTGTTTCACAGGAGTCAGTGATTATTGTTGTTGCAGCATATTAGACCGGATGAACTCATATTTGCCTTTTACAATGTGTGACAGTTATCTGAACAGTTTAAGTTAAATATATATATTGAATATTCAAATTAGAGACACAAAAATAAATATCTAAGCTTGTTATTGTCACATCAAATTCCTGCACAGGGTTTTAATGTAGGAAAACAGAGAACCTATGATAATAAACTGATAATTAATACATTTTGAAGTTGAAAAACAATTCAGTTTCATATTTTGAGTAGAAATGTAACCGAATGCAAAAGGAGACTATAAACATCAGTGAAGAATCTCTACTTGTTTTCTATCACATAAGAAACGTGGATTATAATCTGGTGAGCTCTTAATCTGAGATATTTTAACTAGAGTCTGGTGACAGAACTTAAAAACAGAACTAAACTTAATCAATGTTTCAAACCCGAATGCAATAGGAGATGATAAAACTTCGTTATGAATAATTAATTAAGTTCTATCGCCTAAGAAACGTGGATTATGAACTGGTGAGTTCTTAATCTGAGAGATTTTAGTTGAGGTCTGGTGAGACGGAGCCTCCCACCTGTCGAGGGGACCTGGGTCCGGGCTGCCTGCTCCTCCTGCTCCTCCTCCTCCTCCTCCTCCTGCTCCTCCTCTGTGGCTCGGGTCTCGACCGCTTCCCGAGCTTTGCACAGCTCCACCTCCATCAGCTTCAGGCTCCTCTTCAGCTCCTGGATCTCCACGTCCCTCCGACACATCTCCAGCCGCAGCACCAGCGTCCCGTCCTCCACCAGCTTCGAGATCTCGGCCACCGCAGCCTTCGCCAACACGTCCATGATGGCGGCGAGCTGCGAGCCGAAGGCGGAGGGGAACGTCATCCTGCCCCGGAGACGATCACGCGTCAAGGTTCAAGATTTATCCAACAACCTGCAGAGTTCGAGTCCCAGCGGTTTACCTGCCCTTTTATTTTGGTTTACTTCCGGGAACGGTAGAGGGAGGATGTGACGTTAAGAAAGTAAAGGTGTAACTTTCCTAAAAGACGCGAATCACAAAATTCTCGCTTGTGAGAAAATACAATAACATATATACAAAAATGAAGTTCTCTTCCTAATTCCTCTCGAAATTCAATTGTTAAAAAATGAACAATTTTGTTCTAAATTAACGAGATAGTTAAGTCGTTAATTCAGAGACTTGTTTCCCTCAAGTTCTTTATAATAAACAATAAAATATGAAAATTTTAATTAACTACGAGTAGCACAAATATACTTTTGTACATCCCTGTACGAACTGTTGCTACCGAAAGATGTATTAAAATGTCTTTTAAATGCATCAAATAAAATTGAATAATCTGTTTATTTTCCAGATGTGTGATGTTTGTAGTGAGAAGGAGCGTTTAAATCAACTTTAACTTCAGTGAATATTACTTTGAATTTCCAGGCTCTATAATTCTTGTTCTATATGTGATACTTGTTCCAATTAAATTAAAATAAATAAACTTAAGAAACAAAGTTGTGTTAAAATGTAAAAATAACAACAACAATCTTGAAAACATCATTTTATTCACATAATCCAAACACATTTCTTCAGACATCATATTTATCTTAAATGATACATTCCATCCATTATCCCCACTCTTTCAAATTTACCATTAACTTTCTGGCATTTACTTTATACAAATACAGTATACATAAATATAGATATACTGTATATATACATATACTTTATATAATTACAAAGTATTGTATAATTAGATAACTAGTGCTAACAAGAGTTAGATTTGAGTTTCAAATATTTACTTCTGATCTAATTCGAGTTATCCAATGGTGCGATGTTCTGTTTTCCAAAGACTCTATGAAAATTAGGTATTTAAATATATTAAAAAAATAACAATTTATCCAGATGGTTTGAATAATATTTCATATCTAACATGTTATGGCAAAACTTCAGCTTTAGTCTCATTCGTGTTTTCTACAAGTTTCTATATTTTCTTTAAGGCAATATCAGGTAAATGCAGTCTTTCATTTATTCCAAACCTTGTACCATATAATTGCATCAGATCTAAGTTGAGTCCAGTCAGGGACCTCCCCCCCGCCCCCATCTCGTTCCCCAATATTTAAAACAACTACAAGTTTTTTCCGGCTGCACATCAAAGTTAGTTTGTGTCAGAAACACAACTCAAACATCATCTGACAATCAACACTGTTGTTGTAATTTGTACTGAAATAAACAGAATTCAGTAAAAGAACGAGACAAACTTTTATGTTGTATGTAAAAAGAAAAGGAAAACCGTAAAAATCTGTTTAAATCTCGATGCTGGCTCAGAGCACCTCGCCCCCCCGGTCCCTCGACCTCTCCTTCTCGCTCCCCCTCTCCTTCCCTCGCCTCATGGTTGCAATGGCGACGGCCTCATCGAAACACATGCTGACGGGACTGTTTCTGCTCGTGTCCTCCCCGTCCTTCCAAATCTCCATCTCCCTCCTCGCTCCATCCTTCCCCTGCTCCCCTGCACTGACCCTCTCCTGCTCCGGCTGGACTCTCGGGGGGTTTTCTCCTCCTCCCTCTGCGCCTCCTCGCTCTCTCTGCTGTGGCTGGTGCTGCTGGTGCTGGTGCTGCTGGTGCTGCTGCTGGTGCTGCTGGTGCTGATGCTGCTGCTGCTGCCGGAGGGTCATGGCAGTGAATCTGCAGTGCTGAGGCTTTGGGGGCACGACTGGCACAGCTCTCGCCTGGTAAACCTTTGGGTGTTGGGAGATAACCAGCTTCCTGCCAACTCCTCCTCCTCCTCCTCCTCCTCCTCCTCCTTCTCCTCCTCCTCCTCCTCCTCCTCCTCCTCCTCCTCCTCCTCCTCCTCCTCCTCCTTGGCTTCTGTCACTCTCCTCCGGCTTGAGGGTTTTGACATCAGACCTGGTTTTTGGAGATGTTCTGCGTTGCTCATCAGCGGCCTCTTCATCGTTCGTCCTGTTCTCTTTCTCTCTTGTGGCCTCATCTTCTCTGTCGTGATGCTGAGCCTCTTCAATGGCTGCCTTCTTCACCTGAAGTGTACTCGTCTCTTTCTCCTCAGACTCTCGGTGCATCTCTGTGAGCTTCTCGACCTCTATTCTATCTTCTGTCTTGTTTGTTCCTCCTTCCTCCTCTTCTTCTCTTTTTTCTCCCGATCCCTTTGCATTCCGCTCCTCCCGCTCCACCTGCTCCTCCTGCTCCTCCTGCTCCTCCTGCTCCTCCTGCTCTCTAGCTCTCTCTCCCTCCATCTGAACCTTCTCACCCTCCTCGATCACTTCACATACCACATCCTCAAGTTCCTCCCAAACTTCTCTGCTACAAATGACACTATCCTCCTCTCTGCCACCTTTCTGTTTCTCTTCTTCATCACCAGCTGTTCCCTCTTCATCCTCTTCACTGGGGTTTTCCAACATGTTCTCATCCTCTTGTTTTTTCTCCAGAACCATTTCTTGACATGTCGTCTCTGTCTCTTTTTCTACCCTCCTGTCTTCTGCCTCGTCAGTGTGTTTTTCTTCTTTCTCGTCTTCATCACAGGTTCCAGGATGACCTCCACTCTCCTCTAACCGACCATCACCCGTCTCCTGTGTGTAACAGGAATCTGTGTGACAAGGTGGATAATCAGTTGGAAGATTATCATCCTCTTCCTCCTCCTCTTCTTCTTCCTCCTCCTCTTCCTCCTCTTCCTCCTCCTCTTCCTCCTCCTCCTCCTCCTCAGCCTTGATAGTGATGAGTTTCTCTGTCTTCTCACAGCTGGATGTTGAGGGTTCGGAATCACACAGCTTTTCTTTGTCACTATGAACTTCCTCCGTGATGTCAGGATCTTCTTCTGCTGCCAAGCTGCAAATAGAACCAGTGAACAAGCAGTTAACAGATAACTGAGCATGAAGAAGAAGATAAACAGGTAAAGATTTGAAGATTTGTAATAGTTGAGTTCACTGGACTTATTTAGAAAAGAGTGGATGGTCTGTTTTTTTTAATGGATTTTTATGATATTTGCATTCATGGAATTTTGGAATGTGTTTATTTTGTGTTGTTTGTGTTAATTTTGTGTTGAGCCTCATAATCCATGTCAACATGATTTTCTAGTTTACATTTTTACCAGTTACTTTGGGGCGGCTGTGGCTCAGGGTGTAGAGCGGGTTGTTCTCGAACCAGGAGGTCGTGGTTCAACCCCAGTCTTTCCCTTTCCATATGCTGAAGTGTCCTCGAGCAAGGTACTAAATGCTAATACATAATGTCACTGATATGACCTTAGATGATAATAAGTTGGTTACATGTATTCTTTAGATGTTTTTGAAAGTTGGATATGTTGTTACCGTTGTTTTTCTGGTTGATCTTCTTGTTGAGGATCTTCCTCTTCCTCTTCGCTCTTCACTATCTGTTTTCCTTCTCCCTCCTCTTCATCCATCTCTTCTTCTCGCTCCTGGTCTCCGGGGGTCGGTTCTTTAGGGTGCGACGCCTCAGAATCATCAGAGCTTGGCGATTGGTCAACAGGAAGTCTACTGACGTTATCAGTGTCCAGTCCATCCCCGCTCAGATTGTTTAAAAAGAAATCAGCGGGGAGGCTTTTAGCAAACATGCTTCCATCCTCCTCACTGCTGTAATCCTCCTCCTCACTGTGGTCTCCCTCCTCCTCCTCCTCCTCTTCCTCTTCAGAGCAGGACTCGTCCGGCCCGTCGATAGGTGAGGTCATATAAGGAAGGCTGAGGGATTTAGTGTGTCGCAGGTGCAGGTCCAGGCTCAGCGGCCTGTGAGGTTTGAACTCGGTTTGACTCCGGGTGCGTGTTTCAGGACCCGGCTGCAGGTGCACATGTTGCACTGCCGGATCCGGGGGAGGCCGAGCTTGAACCATGACCTCATACTCGTCTTCTGAGTCACAAGGAGGCTCGACGGAGAACTCGTGCACCTGAGAGATGAAGAGAGAAGAGAGACAGAGACAGAGAACATGTTCTTCATCAACAACTCCTGGCTCTCTGGCAATGGTGCTGGCCGCTTCCGCCAACGCACCTTCAAACTACAACATGTGTAGAATATACGACTCAAACCTGATATGAGTTGCTGCTGTCCATGTGGTCCATGGGGCAGCAGTCCATGTGGTCCAGGAATTCAAAGTTATCCTGAACGTAGCCAGACATCTCCTGGTCGTCTCCCTCCGCCTCGGTCGAGTTCAGGATGTCGGACGCTTCGAGCAAACTAACATATTCCGACTCGGTCACCTCTGGATGAGGATCAGCCTGTTCCATATCTTTCATATCTGTGAATGAAACACAGGCTACGATCACAGAGGAGTTCACTAGAGACTGTACTGCACCAGCAACAGAATAAACTCAAATTCAAAGAAAACAGGGGTAAAAGAAACCAGTTCATTGCACATTACAAGTGTGCTACACATGGAAGAAAATAACATTACATTGACCTTGAATGTAAATGTGATCCAGTGCATGAACTAGCTGGACTTACCCTCGTAGTCACTGCTCCTGTCGTCCTGTTGGTCGTTTCTTGTTGCGTCTTCATCGTCTGTGTTGGAGTTGACTTGCTCTCTGGAAACACTTCGACCCACCAGCACCAGCTCCGACTTCCGTCCACAACCTTTTCTCTCCTCTTCCTCCTTCTCCACCTTTGCTCCCTCCCCCTCCTCCTCGCCAACACCACCTGCCACCACTGTTTTCACCTCCACGTCCACAACTCCTCCCCCGTCTGTCTCCTCCTTTCTAACCTTCCTGACTCCCTCCACCTTCATTTCCGTCCTCTTGATTTTCTTCCTCTCCCCTTTTCCTTCTCCCTCCTTTCCTTCTGCCCTGTCCCCTCCATCCTTATCCCTGCCACGATGGATGACCCGGTCGCTCCCGCGCCCTTGCAGCACCCCCAATGCCAGGTTGGAGGTGATGTGTAGTGGCACAGTAACCATGGTGGGCCCTGTGATGTGCATGGCCGCTCTTCGGCCTGCCTTGGCCGAGAGACCCGGGGATCTGGACTGGAGACCCTCACTGCCAATGACCCCCAAGCCCTCAGGGTCGAGAGCAGTGTAGGTGCCCTGGGTCCCCCCGCTCACGCACCCTGTTCCTCTGCGGTACGTCACGGCGTATTCACTGCCCCCCATTCCACCAGGAGGCGCCGTGGCCTCTGAGCCCGGCTGTGGGGAGGAGGTGACGAGGGGAGACATGTTGGTGGAGGGAGGGGGCTGGGGAGGATGTTTGGAACCTGGAATATAAAACAGATAGAAATTAAACACAAAGGTCACGAATTCTACTTATATTTAACTCACAAATCAGTTTCCCAGTTTATTACATATATTATGACTTTTGTTTTTCAATATATTGTAATTATAATAAGTTCACATTTATTGTATTTGATTTGTGAGAGGAGCAGCACCTTCATGTGTATATGACTGGATACTGAGGGAGTCCATGCTTCTTGCTGGTCTCATAGCAGGTCTGTCTTTCTCTGAAACAAAAAAAAAAATATATAAATCTGTTATTCTACAAAACATAAAGAAATACTGGAACACATAGAAGGTGATCAACATTAACATGACCCTCAAAGCTATATATAGATATAAAGACAGAAACCAGGGTAGGATTCATGGTCATGAGCAGGTTTGGTACCTTTAGCCGAGTGTTTGTTTCGTCTCCGTGTGTCCTGGAATCGTCCTCCGATGTTGAAGATGGACATCCACTTCCTGCCCTTCAGAGATCCTTTCCTCCTGAGGGAACACAGACATGCACAGGTAGAGGCTTTGTATCTGATCTGTATTTCTCTGACACATTGCACATATATAGAATAATATCGTTTCGGTGTTTATCATATTCATTTTGGATTCTCTTTCTTTTCTCCCCAACGAGGATGAATAAAATCCTGCATGATTTACTTCTGTTTTATCAAAAATAAATCTGGATTGTGATGTAATGATTCTCCCTGAGAATTGGAAGCTCTCCTCACTTGTCTGTTCCCTCTATGATTGCATGGTAGGGTCTCATGGGTTGTGGGCCGTCTCCTGGGCTGATGTTCCCGTAGCTGTGGACAAGCCGAGTGGGAACAGACTTCAGAAACAGTTCATCCGGGCTGGACGCTGTTGATGGAGAGGGGAGGGACTTCCTTCTCTCATCCGATTCACCTGAGTACGGCAGAAGAAAGAGATGAGGCCGAGGTAATCGTGTGTGTGTGTGTGTGTGTGTGTGTGTGTGTGTGTGTGTGTGTGTGTGTCCCCTGACCTTCTTCAGGAAACAGCTGAGGGACGTGATTGAGGATGAACTCCACGACGATGGACTGAACCCTGACCTCCATGAAGGCTGCCGTGCCGTTAAACCCGGTCGACTCAATGTCCTTTGACCTTAAAACACAGATTGATCCATTGATTGATTGAGTGGCTTACAGCTGATTTTACTGGAAAAGGCTGAAAGGAATTAACAATGAAATAAATAATAAAGACAGAGTCAAATCGAATGTGTATACAACGCAGACTTTAAACAGGCCACTGATATCAGCGCACCTGAGCAGATTGGGGGCCCAGACGATGGCGAGGTTCCTGGAGTGCATGTTGGTCTCTGAGGAATATGAAGCCATTTTGACGAGGTGACGCATCAGGAACTCCAGAGTCCTGAGGAACAGAGTGAAGACAGTGGAACCAGGAGAAACAGATTATCGCTCCTCTGCTCGGAGGCAGAGAAACAAGCTGTGAACACGACACCGAGATAATGATTCATGTCAACAGCTATTCACAGTTACACAACCAGCAGTTCCTTTCTGGTCAACTGGGATATGTGTTCACTGTTTTTCTGGTGAGTCATGCGTTCACCTCTAGCTCAGTGCTTGTCTTGCATTTGGTGGTGAAGAGGATCTTGCCAGCAAAAACTGCTAAAAGGCTAAATCATAGCATGCAGGGTTTTCCCAGGTTAAGGTCTAAGGTCTTCTTTTCTATAAAATCTATCTATATGAGAAGTTCTAACCATATGAACAAACAGGCCGACTCTTCCCTGCATGTGGACTTTGTACAAACTAACTTTGAAGTGAAACGAAGTCACTAAAGTGTCTGGATATTCACTGGGTGTCAGCATTACTCAGCATGTTAGTTCATTCCCATCCGGATCAGTACAAGAGGCCGTCAGTGTGCAGCACTGTACCTGTAATGTTGAGGTGGAAGCTCCTTCAGCACATCTCCTATCTTCACCAGCCTGTCCTCCTCCAGCTGGATGGCAACAGCCTCCTGTCACACAGAAGGACCAGTTCAACACACTGGGACAGACTCTATGAATTCCTCCTTTGCATTTATCAGGTCCGTGCTGGTCTGTGTTCACTGGGAGGATCTGGACTTACTCTTTTATACATACTTTCTGTTTTATGATCTTTCTCAAACCTTCCACAAACAAGGGGGGGGTCAGTGTGTCCGAGCTACTCACAGCGAACTTGTCGTACAGCTGGTACGTGAGCAGAGGGTTCGGCAGCTCCCTGAAATAAGCTTTGCACAGAGAGCTGATACAGTGGATGTCCTGCAGATACACATCCTTGTTCAGGTCTGGGTTCCCGTCACTCTCAAATTCCCCCCTGGTGGTGGGGGAACAGGAAGTGTTTACATTCACAGATAAAGGATCAAGGAGAGACACACACACACACACAAGCACACACAGGGACACACAACTTGCCTGAGTTTCTGGATGTTGGACGACACTCCAGACAACCTGTAGATTCCATCCACGATGCCATTATGCTCCACGAACTCACTGCAGAACCGTAAGACCTGAGGAACTGTGTCATATGACTCATGTTAATGACCCGAGTACAACATGAATCATTCAAAAACAACAAACATGAACACACACACATTCTGATGTTGTGTTTTTCATCTACAATCTTTCATTCGTTGTAGACCAGAAACCCTAATAGGCTTTGTTCCTGATTTCTCTATTGTTCTGTGTTGACACCTGAACGCCACGTCCATGTAGATTAGCATTAGAGACAATATGTTGGTGAGGTTTTTCATGTCCTTTTATGTAGATGATCATTTGTAAAGGAGCTTCGGGAGAATATACAATTAACTGAATGAAAATCCATTCCAGTAGACCTTGATTATTTTAACTTTAACTGTAAAATGTGATTAAATAGGTTACTCTGGATATACAGACTTTTCTATTAGACATAGTTATACACAAAGTTAGTGTGTGGAACAGAAAACAACACAGTATATTGGAATTGGACTGTTTCTGGGCCCGGGAGCCTTTTACTCACTCTCCTGAGAGGAGGCGTTCAGGTGCTCGAGCAGATCACATCCAAACACCTTCTCTTTGTTCCCTCCTCTTCTCCGAACCCTTCGCATCTCTTCCTGTCGGCAGTGTTCTCCTCACATCCAGACCGAGCCGCTCCGCTTGTCCCCCGTCACACCGACTCCACCGGCTCTGGTTAACGTGGCAGTGCCGAGGTGGAGCACATCTCAGAGATCTGACCGAGCTGCTGCTTCCTCCACTTCAGTGCATGTTGTCGGCAGCTTCCTCTGTGAGCCGTGTTGCGTCGGAGCCGATGTGTTAGGACATACTTTCATTTGTCATCCCCTCTGCAACATGACAAATAACAAACATTCCTTTTTGTGTCTAAATCACTCTCCTCCAAAAAGTCAAACAACAGGTTGCACAGAATCCGCGGTGCACGTACGTTGCTCTTCACTTCCCCCCCAATGCACTCAAATTATCTGCGAATAAAAGGCCACACCCTTGCCGCTTTACTTCTCCTATTCAGAGAAGTGAGCCGCTGACTGTTTCACTCCACTCACACCAAAATGTCACTCTGGACTGGTGGACGCACCGAAACCTCAAATCTCGGCCCCCCGCCCGAGGCCTGGGTTCACTACAGGCCGGCTCTGCTCAGACGCATGTCACGGCCATTGAGGCCCCTTGTTCACTGCAGCGGAAGTCGAGCCTGAGCACATAGACTCTCACAGACATTCAAACTCTCTCCCCCATCCCCTCCATCGTCCTGACACCTGCCCCTGCTCTCCCTCAGTCTGGCCTCCCTCCCTCTCCGTCCACCTCCAGGATAGAGTTTCCAGTGTTTGGACAAATTAACAAGTTAAGAAGGAAACGCGAGCGTTCCTACCTTCACTCTGCATCGGCACAAGAAGCAGCATATAATGATGACGCAAGAAACCACTAAACTTCCCCTGGTAACTTCCTGAGTGTGTCTCCTTCTCTCGTGCTTTCTCTCTGTGTGAGCCTCACGGTTTCTTCGCCTCTGCCGATTGAGAAGAGAAACCAGTGCATCTATTTCCAGTGTGTGTTATTCACCCTGACAACAAGAACATGGACAGTCAATGTAGATGAAGGACAATACAGCCACGAACAAAAGACTAATGTGTTTGGCTATTTACTAATATTTATCACTAGATACTGATGGACAACACAGAGCCTGCAAAGGTACCACAAACTAACACAAGATACCTCACAGAAGGTACCACAAAGCATCAGAAGGTACCAAAGCAAACAGTCACTACAGGAAATAACACAAGTTACTTCAAAGTACCACCCGATCCCAGCAAATCACGACACAACAGAAAGTAGAAAATCACACAGTATTGTACAACAGAGTTTACTGCAAAGACAAAACACCACAAAGCAAGACAAAAGAGGGTTAAAAGTACTCAACTTATTACATATTTTACTTTATTTCTGGGGTAGACCCAGAACTCAATGGAGGGACGACATATTACATTTTGACTGGGAAAACCTTAGGAAGAGCTGGATAGTGTGGCTTTCAGGGGGGACGTCTGGGATGGAGGGACAATATTACTATGAAAAAGTACTAACCCAGAATGAAAGATACAGTCGTAGTGTATACTTTTTACTATAAAGTTGAATATCTTAATACCTTTCTTGTGTTTTTGCAACATTCAGCAGCAGTGAACCTCTAGAGTCTCTCATGCAGAGTCATGCAGAGTCAGGAGTTAATACTGGAAGTTTTCACTTAATCAGTGTTTGATAAGGTTCCTGTTAAAACGTGATTTCACAGCTCTCCAGAGTTCGCAGTATTTTGAGTTAGTGAATTGGCCACAGAAGCAGAACTACGCTAAAAATAACTACAGTTAATGGGCATATACTTAATTTATACATATACACAGAATATGTGTATTGCATCTTTCTCTTGTTTACTTTCCTGCACTTATTTGCATCTGTGGGGAACAGCTTTGTCACTTCCTGTGTCTTAATGTGCTCTGTGCTACTTGTGCTGACCTAATTTAGCTGTTGTCTGATCTTTAAGAGAATGGTGGTACTTTCTTACACGTATGTATTTTTTAAAATAAATATTAATTCAAACTGGTGTAAATTATAAATCATAAAAATAGCAAAATATAATTTAAAATAAACTGAATTGAACAGCTTTTATTTTTATTAATTCATTTTTGACATTGATTTTGTGAAGCACTTTTTAACCTTGTTTTGATAACTGCTATTTAAATAAAATTAGAATATAATGTTAAATAATGCACTATGTCACTGGTACAGGAGGAAATGTGATTTAAAGAAAAATAATAATCATAATAATGATAATAAAGGGTTTCATTAAATCAACTTAATAATAATAATAATATATATTTAATAATACATTTATAAAAGAGGGAGGAATCATGTCAACTTTCTCTGAAGAATTATTTGTATTATATTAGTCATTTTGAATTTGGGTATAAATTTACTTTCGGGCATGTTTTCTAACGGTGCGCGTGTAGTTTAATATTTACGGTAACACCGCCAGTGACGAAACGGGCAGCTGCTATGGTAACCTCGTTTTAACTTCCGGTACGTGCCAAGATGGCGGAAATAAAGCGGAACGAGAAACACGGTGTTTTTAAAAAGCGCACAGACTTTGAGACGTTTGTTTTATTCACGTTGCAGAAGATGTTAGAAGCTTATTGATGTAAACGGCCAGGCGGGGACAGACACCGCCCGTGAGCAACGTAAGGGTGAATACTCCGTCATCCCTCGGTGCCATCCGCGGAAAACAACATCCGCCTCCCGACGCTTGTGTGACCGGGACCCGTCCACGTTCTCCTCCTGGAGGAGTCACACGCTGAGCTATTATCTGAAGCAGGAGGAGGAGGAGGAGGAGGTGAAGCCGGGAGACGATGGAGAGCTGCGGTTTCCAGAACCAGCTCCTCTCCGTCATGGAGGTGCTGGCCAAGGCGGCGGTTGAGGAGATCAACCGGCGAGTGGAGGACAGCTGCGCGGTGCTGCGGCTGGAGGTGAACCGGAGCAGGAGGGACATCGAGCTGCTGAAGAACAAGTGCGAGCTGATGGAGGCCGAGCTGAGGAGGAGCAGGCTGAGGGCCCGGAGGAGAGGTGAGGAGGAGGAGGAGGTGTGGAAGAGAACTGAGGAGGTGAGGAAGAGAGCTGAGGGCCCGGAGGAGAGGTGAGGAGGGGCAGGAGGAGGAGAGGAGGAGGAGGAGAGGTGAGGAGAGTAGCAGGCTGTGGGCCTGGAGGAGAGGTGAGGAGGTGGAGGAGAGGAGGAGCAGGCTGAAGGGCCAGGAGGAAAGGTGTGGATGAAGTAGAGAGGTGAGGGGGAGGAGAGCTGAGGAGGAGGAGTAGAGGAGAGGTGAGGAGGAGGAAGAAGGGGACGAGAGTCCTCTTCATCAACTTGGTTTGTTTACTTGCTTAAACATCCTCTGTGTGTGTGTGTGTGTGTGTGTGTGTGTGTGTGTGTGTGTGTGTGTGTGTGTGTGTGTGTGTGTGTGTGTGTGTGTGTGTGTGTGTTTGTTTATCCTCCAGCAGGGGACCGATGTTCTCCTGTGGTCAAAGTGATTCTCAGGAAACAAACTCAGATCATCGACTGGGACACACGGAGAGGAGCTGAGGCCTCACAGCAAACACAGCAGGTGAGAGAGAGAGAGAGAGAGAGAGAGAGAGAGAGAGAGAGAGAGAGAGAGAGAGAGAGAGAGAATAACTTCTGTGTTGATGCTGGTGTTGCAGGGCGTCGACCTGGAGGCTCCTGATGAAACCCAACACGAGCAGATCAAAGAAGAGTGTGCAGAGGAGGACGAGTGGAGGAACGACACGGTCGACAAACTCAGTGAGTGACGACACAAACTGCTGCTACACACACACAGATCCTCAGGGTTTCAATCAGCTGACGTTGACCTGTCAGACGTCACTTCCTCGTCTACTTCCTCGTCTACTTCCTCTTTCCTAACTGACTGATTCCTAATTCATCTTTAATCGTTCCCATCAGATCCTAACTGACGCTCACATGTGGTTCCTTTGTGTTTTTAGTGTCTGCAGCAGAACCGTCCCCGTCTTTCAAATCCTCTTCAGCTCCGCCGAGCGACGCCTTCGTGGATCACTACCTCTCAGCCGAGGACCCGGCCGAACCAGGACCTGAGCCACAACCGGCCGGGGGCGACACTCTGCCACCGGAGCAGCAGCTGAGCGGCTCGGAACTCGTGGTGAAACACGAGAGGGAGGAGGAGCCGCTGGATTCCTGCCACGCGTCCGTGACGGTGGTCGATCCCGATCAGCTGTGGTTGTCCGGTCTGTGCGGGGACGCAGCCGATCCCAGCTTCTCCTACACGGCGGGGGGGCGGCTGGGGCCTCATTCAGGGGACGTGGCGCCCAGAACTTACTCAGCAGGGAAGTCCCACTCCGTCCTGGTTCGAGTGAAAAGACGAGCGTCCAGGACGTTTGGATGTCGACGAGCAGAGGACGGACTGAACTCTCAGATCTTCTCCCCGGATCACAGCTCCATCGCTCAACAGCACCAGCGCCGAGACGAGGAGCCGAGTCCAAACCCGGGCTCCTCCTCCTCCTCCTCCTCCCGCGGGGGCTTCAGCCTGGCGAGGAGGATGAGGACGCCCTGGAGGTCGGGCGTCGGCGAGAAGAGGTTCAGCTGCACCTTCTGCGACAAGAGCTTCATGAGGTTCAGCCAGCTGAAGGAGCACCTGAGGAGTCACACGGGCGAGAAGCCGTTCAGCTGCCTGCAGTGCGGCCGCAGCTTCACCAAGCAGTGCAACCTCATCCGGCACGCCGTGGTGCACAGCGGCGAGAAGCCGTACGAGTGCGCGCTGTGCGGGAAGTGCTTCACCCAGCGCTCCAGCCTCAAGTCCCACCAGAAGACGGCGCACTGAGCTCAACCGGGTCTTTTTATACACGTTCGATTCCCGTGTTTGGTCACTTCAAGAATTTTTTTTTTTTTTACATAGTGCTTAAACTGGTTTGATCATGTATTTGTCATTTATATTGTTGTTGTTCTCACTACGTTGGTTTAATATTATAACATTTGATTTAATGTTGACTGGTCTCGTGTTGTGGCTCCGTGATTTAGTTGCGTCAGGAAACAATAACCTTCCTTTCATATTTTCTCACAGATCAAATGTTTTTCTTTCGTCTGAAGAAACCCAAAGATATTTTATTTATTTATCATTCGTGACGGAGACAAGCATCAATTTCTCACACGTGAGAAGATGAAGCAGCAAATATTTGACAGACAAATGTATTTAATCGATAAATGGACTAATCCTCACAGATCTAATTTAGATTAAAGGTTCAAACTGTGTCTTGTTTTCTGTGTTTTCAACCCACTCGTTTCCAGTCGTGTGTGTGTCTGTGTGTGTGTGTGTGTGTGTGTGAGTGTGTGAATCTGTTCAATGGGTTAAACAGCTTGTTAAATAAACAGGAAGTAAGGTTAGAAGTGAACTGAAGCCAAATAGCTGCCTGACAGTTAAATACATTTCATTTCTAAACCATGGTAAATGATCTGAGGGAACATTAAAACCAGGGGTCTGGACCTTTAAACGTTTATTCTCCTGTTCTTAAAGCCTTCGTCTCATGAGCTGATTCAATTAAATTATTAAAACATTTAAATATTAGAGATGAAGAACTAAATTCAGCTTTTAAGATAATTGATTACATTAGACGACAAACATTTCTCATTCTTAGACATCTGTCAACATGTAGTGATGCTAAATGGGAACCTATGGTAAAATGTCCTCAAGTTAAATTAACCATCTCATTGAAGAAAAGATTTTCATTCCACTTAACTGCAACGACCGATTAATAATATTAACTGGTTTGAATTATGAGAAATCTTCTAGGTAATGAACTCTTTTTATTTTAGATCTATGCTCAGATCTGTGACTGGCTACGATTATTAATCAAAATACAAACCAGAGCCTGACTGATCAAAGTGTACTGGTCTAATGTTCCTTAGTGGGACTCGCCTGTAGAAACAAACTTCATAAAGAGTCAAATTTGGATCCTCTTTGACTCGAATCATACACGATTCAGAACTTGCAAATCAAATCTGAAAGCAAAAGTGTTTTCATCAAGTCACCGTGAAAAACTAAAAAGAATGAAGAGACGAACACAAGTAAGACTCAGAGAAGCTTTGTTACTCGATCAGCAAAGAAAAACATCTGGATCTGTATTCGTCAGGCGACACAAACTTTTTACACAAATATACAAAAGGTAAGACGTTAAAAAGTTGTTTTCTTTCTCATAAATATCAAATTAGATCTTTTTTTTTCATCCTTTAAAACACTGAGATAAATGATCTGTTGCATAGAAAAGTAGTGAAAGGTCATTAAGAGGAGATCATCACGGTACAAGTGCAACTTAGTTCCTAGATCAGAATGAAACTAGAGAGGATCATTGAAGAGCTGGAGCAGATCAACAGGAAGTTGTGTTTAACAAGTCAAAACTCATTTCATTACAGTCACTGAAAACATTCAGATCAACAGTTCTCATGTTAAATGAGATTGTTTAATATCTGTTAAAGTTAAATAACGTTTTAACTCTCAAACAGGAAGATGAAAATGTCTTGGGACCAGTTTCACAGTATCGAACTCGGCTTAAAGTAAAATATTCACTGAATTTTAAGGGAAAACATTGAGATTTGAATATAATAAATTAGCTCCTTCTAATGTGTGATGGAGGAAACTTTTTTCAGATGCTTGAATACTTTTTAATCACGTCAGATGTTTGTGAAAGACTGATGATGGAATGAATCACTAATTTATTCACTGCTTTAGGACATTAGCAGTTTTTAGAGCTTTTGTGTATGTAGTTAATATAATATAATGTAATTTATATTTCTGCCTTCATGTTCATCTTGAATCTATAAGTCTGACATGTGATTGATTTTCCCACCTTAAAGCCTTGTTTCTATAAATTGAACTTTTTACTTTAAAGTGAGACTATGTTATTTTTTGCAGAACAACGACCCTCTGTGGCCACAACAGGGAATTACAGCACACAGGCACATTTTGACTTTTCCATTTCTGACAGTTTTCTGAAGCGACTGGTTTTAACAACCACATTTTCCAGGGTTACCATTACATCATGGTCAAACCAGTCTGAGTAAGGCTGCGATGGTTAAATCCCTGATTCTTTATTGATTGACAGTTCATTTTATTGTTTATGAATCAAACTTAATTTGTATTAAGAAGATTCCTGCATTTCAAACATTTAACAGTCTTAAAGTTGTTATGGTGAAAAGCTATAATTGATCAAATTCATTAAATTACAAAAGAGTGACAAGAGGGAACTGTTTTGAAAACTCGTGGTGCATTGAAGTAAACTCAGACATTAGAACCTTGATTTGGCTTCAGAGCTTCTTGTTTCTTGAAAACACGTCTCCTGAACCTCACAAACTGACGACCACGACTTCACATAGATACCAAGCTGTTAAAAGACATTGAAACCACTGGTCAGGTCCTTTAAAGAGTCAGTGAATGAACTGTAAGTGTTGAATGAATCCAGCTCGACCTCGAGGAGAATTAGACAAAATGTGAATTGACGGCGTGAAATCCTGAAACCATTTTCCTGCCTGTTGCCGGGCAGAGTTTCCTTTGAATACGTAAAATAACAACAAATATTTATAAATCATTTGAATGACAGAACATGGGGAAAGTTTTGAAACACTCACTCATTCACAGCACGAGGGATCCGGTTCCCTCGTCACAGCCAAATATAAGAAACTTTTAAGGAGAGAGAAAAATCAACATTGTATCACAATAGCAAATATAAACAACCTTTAAAAAAAAAAAAAATCTCTATTCCGACTGCCACTGTGTTGATAGAAGCTTATTCTGTTCCAACTGGAGACGGTCACATGTTGTCCTGTCCTGTGTGATACCAGCTTTGACAAATATTGATCTGAATCAGATGTGCTTGGATAAATTCACTGGAGAGATAAAATCAGATGCCTTTGCTTTTCTCTTTTCTCTTTTCTCTTGTATTTTTCCGTTAACTTGTGTCCTGTCTGTCCGTCTCAATGCTCGTCCACTTCCTCACAGTCACGAGTCAGAGTCCCCGAGCTCTCGTCCAAAGCTACAACATCCACCTCCCGCCACGCTCGTCCATGTGAGGGGGGGGGGGGGGGGGGTGGGTTTAGGTCCGTTACATTAAGCCGGCGTCTGTCCCTCTCCCTCGTTCATCCTTGTCCTCCACGCTGCAGGAGCAGTCCATCGCCTCTCCGCCGTCCCTCCCACTGCAAGGGACCATGGGAGAGCAGCTCTCCCCGGACATGTCCTCCTTGTGTCCCTCCGCCCTCCCCTCTACCTCTCCGTCCTCCTCCTCCTCCTCCTCTTCCCCTCCTCCTCCTCTCTGCCCGCAGTAAGGCGGGATCTCGACCACCACGTATTTCTTCGCCCAGCCACACGCCAACGCTTTCTGCCGGACGTCGTTTCCAGTCGGGCCGGCATCAGACCTGGGGTTAGTCGCTGTGGGGGAGAGAGAGAAAAGAGGGATGAGTAAAGTTTTTCAGACAATGATGGAGTGAACATCACAACCAGATAATTCCATTTTCAAACATCATATTGTCCTGGATTAAGTTTCAAACTCTTTGAAAGTGTAATATAGGAAAAAAAGCCCTTCTTATTGAAATTATATATTCTCACACAGTAAATATCAAAAGGCTAAATATCGTGCACATCCAGGACTCACCTGGCAGCGTCGTGGACAGCAGACCGGAGTTACAGGTGAGGGAACCGTTGTTATTGGAGCAAACGGCGGCGGCGAGCTGGAAGACCTCGGAGCGCGGCAGCTGGGGCGACACCGGCAAGGAGTGACACTGTCTCCCTGGCAGCTGCAGCCAGTAGTAGGAGCCCTCCTGCTGCGCCCCCCCGGCGCCGGGAGCAGCCGGCGGGTTACCGAACGTGCTCCCCGGAGGCGAGTGGAGGTCAAACATCAGCGAGAACACCGACTTGCTGGGCACGTCGTAGAACTTGATCTTGCCCCCACACAGGTCCTCTCGGGCGGTGAACGGGTTGATCTTGGCGGCCTTGGAGGCGCGCTGCGTGATGGGGGGGTTGTAGTAAGGGTCCTGCACGTTGACCTTCCTCAGTGCTTTGCAGGAGAAGATGTCCGATTGGCTGCGGCTCAGCCAGATGTTTCGCCGAGGACGAGGAGACTTCTCCGGGATTTTGTCGTCCTGGAATCCGAGAGGGTTCAGTCGCTTGAAGCCCTGGAGTTTCTCGCCTTGAACAGAAAGACAGAGAGTCGTGTGATGTCATCAAGGAAAGTTTACAAACTGCAAAGTGAAACTAAGCATTTAGCCTTAGATGTAATATAACGTCACCACTAGGGGTCACTGCAGGCTGAATCTTGCAAAGAACACAAATCCCTTGTTTTCACATGTTTTCTATGGAACTGGAGGAGATTATTATAACATTGACATTTCCTTTGAGCTTTGTAGGATTCAAACATACATCTCAAAATTTATGTAATAATAATGGTTATAATTATAAGCATAAGTGCAGGAAAAAGTGATTAAAAAGAATGGATTGGAGTCTTTAATACTCCAGCAATTGTTCACAAATGCTTAGAAACAAAGTTTGGGGTTGGCTGGGGGGGGGGGGGGGGGGGGGGGGTCAGAATGAGTTCATGACAGAACAACCGACAGCAGACGAGGAGTCAGATCCAATCCATGTTTTCCAAACAATAACAGCTTGATAAGGAATCGTTCTTGTGTCAACAGCCTCAGACTGTGTGTCGTGTTGTGTTAACTCCATCATGATCTACAACACAACACCTGGTGAAAGAAACAACACATTGGTCACCAGTGTAGATCACTCCTGCGTCCTGTGATGTCACGTGTTGTCCTGAGGACACGGAGCTGCTTGGCTCCTCTAAACAAAAACATTACTGACCCCTGGCTCCGTGATGGTCAGACATGCAGGCGGCTGAACTGGACCGAATTAGAAATGAAACCTGGGCCAGTGTGGATCAAGTTTCTCCAAAGAGGAACGTGGACCTGAGTCTAGTGTTTCTCTTTAAGGAAAGATGAAGTTTATATTATCAGCAAACAAGGAATCTGGACCCCACACTCATTCTTTGACGTGTGGGATGAGGTGGAAACCGTTTGTTACTGAGTGACTGGAGGGTCGTAGAATCAACACTGTAAGAGGAACTGGAGAGGAAAGAGGTTTCTGTCAGTCTCACCACTGACTGGATAACAAATGAATTACTGACCAGGTCACCTGCAGGCAGCGTTGACTACATTAGAGAGCAAGCTGAGTCTGTACACAGTGGTAAAGAGGGTGAAAGGGTAGAGAACCCATGAGAGGTGAAGGTTTCTGTCGTCTGTTCCCTTCCCACCACTTTGACTATTATAGGACTCTACCAGTATCCTCTTGTAAACACTTCTGCTGACTGCACAGCTGTGGACGTACTGTGTGGTTTGGACAGCGGTGCAGGGCTGATACCTTTAGGAATTGTCTTCTTGTCTTTGTCTCCGCTGAGCGAGACACACTCGTGCTCCATCTCTTCAACTTTGAGGCGAGCAACAAGCTCCTCCAGGTGCCTGACATTGTCGGGGAAGCAGGGGCGGAGTTTAGGGTCCATCTGCACATATGGAAATATAATAAGAGACAAGCTGCAGGCAGGCTTAAAGAACCAATGGAAAATATAGAGAAAAATGTGTCTAAAAGATGAGGACACACAACTAAACAGGGATTGTAATGAGACCCTAGAGAGAAAATTTTAAACTGATAAGAGAAGCAAATTAAATTAAATTCAAAAGACTTGGATGGAAGATAAGAGAACAACAATAACGACAGAGCAGACCAGGATGAGAAGAGATGGACGGAGCCAACACAGGCTCCAAAAGCTTGAATACTCTCCTCACGGGTGGTTTGTAATTATATTAAATTCCATTATACACAATTCCAAGGCGAAGGATTATGAAATGATGTGAGCGAAGCTAAACTGAATAAATCTCGTAAGAAACACATATTTTATACCGTTTGACTTAATACCCCCCCCCCCCCGTTTCATTAGCTAATCAATTTCACAACAAATTAACGTATGAGTGTTGTGAAAAGCCGAGTCTGCCGAATTACTGATCCAGCTTTTGGAGAACAGAGGCCGACCCCCTGGATAGTGAGCTAAATCAGATTAATGACATCATCAGATTGTCCCTCTATTTCTGAATGAAGGAATAAAAAAGTTACTTAAGAAATTAAAAGAAGGTAAAATCCTACAAACAGAGTTTCCACTTTGGCGAATGTTTTTGTCTCAGCGTGGAGAAAAGTTTGTCATTAACACCAGTGCTTCCTCCGTGTTAGTGTTTGGGACATGGACCAAACTAAACAGTCCAAATAAAAGATGGTTTCTGTCATTTTAGATATTTTTTATCAAACTGCAGTTTGTTCCTGTATATGTTTTCCTAGCAAGTTTGATTTTAAATAGATATCTGATGTTGGAAACAGGGTGAGTCATCATGATTGACAGCTGACACTGACTCTGGCCGATGTCCTCGGCACAAGATAGTGTTTGAGATCGTATCCAGGACATTTTTATGCTTCATTTCTGGGCCGACAGACTGGAGAGCGTGTGGGACTCACGTTGCAGCAGTTGAATGCCAGCTGGAGGAAATCAGGCGGACAGTCTCCGACCATGTGCTGGAAGGTGTGGTAGTCCAGGCCAAAGTTCTGGTTGGGAGGGAGCGACAGAGACAGTATCACAGTTACAACAGGAAACTCGTATTTATAACTCTGACAAAAAGGATAAAAGAGGACGGACGGAGCTTCACCAGAAGTTGGACACGGGGCTGCTCTCGTTCCAAAGCCAGCTTCATATCAGACTAATCCCTGTGACATGATCCTGCTGACTGCCAAGTGGACTATCAAGGACTAATAACCAAAGACTCATTTCTGAGCTTGGATTCGCACATAAGCCCGGTTAAAGGCACAATCCTCAGGGCCATGCTGGGGATGATCCTTTTTAACAGTCATCATTCTTCTGACATCACACTGAGTTCTACATGGCAGGCAGGGGATCCCAAATAAGACAATGTATAAGCAAATGCATATCTCAGCCGCTTGCATTTTTATCTTTTAAGAAAAAGTCTATATTTACTTACAAAAAATATAGAAACTTGTGAGGTATTATTCCTAATATGAAAAGACAAACCTCTGCGTCACACTGAGATCTGCATAAGGATGAAGTACAGTGAAGGAATGACGTCTAAATATTTAAAGGTCAGTTCCTCACGTGTTCGTCATGTGAACGTTTCTCAGTGTAAACAGGGAGAGAATTATGAGATACAGAGACGGATCAACCTGTTTACAGTGCAAACACACACACAGATGTAAGACAGAGAGTTTATGGGAAGGTTACAGGGCGACAATGAGGTGAGAGGAGCAGTCTACCTCTGTGCGGGGCAGGAAGTCAGGGTCGGCCTGGATCCTTGCAATGATCTCACACAGGACGATTCCGTAGGAGAAAACATCGGCCTGGAGATAGAGACACAATGAAATGAGCAGAATTCTTTAGTTTAGTAGGTTATTACAACACACAACAATAATTCTTTAGTTCCTTTGTCCCAACTTTTTGTAAACATAGCAAATTATGATTTCTGTTCCTTCTGGGATACAATTTTCCTCGATGTTTCTTTAAATTAAATCAAACTCTAACACACTTTTATTTGAGTTTATTTTTGACACCATCTGTATTAACTGTTACAAAGGTCAGAGTTCACGGTGGGTAACTTTACCTTCTCATTGTAGGTTTCATCTCTCAACACCTCCGGAGCCATCCAGAAAGGGGAGCCGACCACAGAGAGCTTCTCTCCTTCGGCACTGAACCCAACACACATAACACAGGATGTCAGATTACAGGCAACAGGACTCTGTGTTCCCGGTTGAATTATAAAAATAAAACCAAAGTGCGTGAAGAAAAGTCGAGGCATCAATTTGTGTGTAAATATGTCGAGCTGGCGACAAGTTGGTTTGAAGTTATCCTCCTCTGACCCAGTGCAGCACCCGGAAGAAACCCCTGACCTCCCCCGGTCCGTGTTGTGTGTAAATGAAAGATGTGGAGCAGCAGGAAGAAAAAAGACTTTCAATTACCCGCCTGCTTCTACATCTGTTTTGAGGTGTTAGCACTTAATAAAAAGGCTGTTTGAGTGAATTTCTCCAGGCTGCCTTTGTGTTGTTAATAGAACAACCCGACAGATAAATGAAACAAGGGCAAACATGCAAATATATAAAAACTAAGCTGACTCTACAGAGGGCTTATTTTATTCTTCAGCACTAAATTACCCCTCATGCTGTGTTCACCCTCTAGTTAACATGTAATTGCAGTTTTGAATTGCACCAGGTTGGGAATGATGCTACCTTTTCTTAAGAGCAGTTTTTCGAAAATATGTTTCACTCTGTAATCTTTGCAGCTCAGCAAGTTTTAGCTGTGTTTAAATGTACATTGGGTGACATCAGATAAGAGTTTGCATATGAAACCCTTGAAGATGTGTCGTTTCCTGACAAACCACAACTTGTACCTGAATGAAAGTAGTCATATACACATGCAAAGAGATACAAGACTCCTTCTGTGTGTTGCTGCAGCATTAACAACTAAAACCCTGCACTGGTAATATCCTCCTGTCATCAACACACTAGAGCAGATAATGTAATCTGTGCAACTTGCTGTTAAAGTCAGTGAATCATGTGTTGATAAAAAAACCTGCGCCCTATATGAGGAGGAGGGAAAATTCACTTAAGCCGGGAATAAATATTTTGACCTGAACCTTTGTATATTTAATTATTAGTAAAATGATATTTTAGAAACAGAACTACTCACATCTTACTTAACAATAAAACACAGTACTGGAGCAATCATGCGGCCCTCAGAGCCGTGTGCAGCATCTTTGTTTTCAGGCTACAAAAAGTGGGCATAAGACTTTGTTGATGAAGCCTGGTGAAGCTGCAATAATCAATTTGTGACCACTGGCAACTGGGGAGCAGGAAAAAAAAGAAACATCACAACAACCTAACAATTACACACAGCCGCCACAAGTTGATAATTAAATTGTTTTGGCTAAAACACTAACACACGACTGCCAAGTTACAATTTGAAGAGACAGAGAGCAAACATAGCATTTATTTATGAGTCATGGTGTTATCTGACCTCCAATGGTCAAACTATGTGTCAAATAACTGTGTCATGCACACCCCAAATCTAACTGCGTGTGTGCTGGTTTGGTGATTGTTGTTTTAGTTTGGTGTTTTCCTGGAAATGGCCGCCTGCGATGGACGAGAACAGCTGTGACGTAACCACACAAATAAAAGCTGGGAGCACAAAAGACACCGTGGAGCAACATCGAGCTGGAGAGGATGATAATTCCCCACAGAGTAACTTCCTTTCCTTTACATGGTTCTTAGATTCAATGTTTATATCAAAAACTATTGACGGAGCCAGTAATTAGGTAGGATGGTAGGTAGAATTGAAATGGTAGGTGGAAATACTCCTTACACAGTAGTGGGGATCTTCTCCGCCAGGCCAAAGTCTCCCACCACGGCTGTGTAGCTGTTGTCATCACATTTGATCAGGCAGTTCTGTGAATATAGAAAAACAACTTTAACAACACTCTTCGTTGAGGAAGTTGCAACACGGAGGGGATTAACAATATCAGTCAAACATCCACTTCCTCTATGAACTGGAACTCAAGCCCTTGATATTAGTTTACTGGGCATTGTTTGTTCCCTGCACCTCAACAAACAAGCAGGACCTGTCGATATGCATTTCTCTAAAGTATAAACTCTTCCTCTTTCTTCTAAAAGGAACCGTTTGGTAATCTTCTGCTTCCACTTGTTGCAACGGTTACAGATATTATACAAGCAATGCTGAGATGTTACTGTACACAAACAGTACGGACATTATTTTCACAACCTTGCATAACCTCACAGTTAATAAAATGATGTGTGGCAGCCACATATTCTATAGTGCATGTTAATACTCTGTTAAAACTTTGTATAGTTTATAGAGATTATTTATAAATATCTCTCTATGTCCCAGAGCAAGTACCTAATTCCTGGGTATTTCTAAAAACTTCTTATAACTACTTTAAAATGGGAGAGTATATCAAATAACTCACGAAAAGTACATTATAATCTCTAAAACAATAGGATGGTGTTTAGAACGAGTAGATAGCATCAAATGAATATGAAATATTAATGAATAAAAAACTGTTTCTCTGCTCACCGACCTTCAGGACAGAAGTATGAGTCATAACCAAATGCACTTTGCATTAATTTAAGGAACTATAATCTAGAAAAGACTATGAGATCATCCACCCCCTGTGAACTAACTATATCTTTCCAGTGAAAGATTCTGCTTTTAGATGCACTTTTGTTTTATTCTGAAGAAGAAGAGCCCCTACAACCTTAGACTGGCAATAAATATGTGTTTACAGCCGAGTGCACACTGTCCCTGTTCCCTCACACGTCTGTGCCAACATGGCTCCGGGTCAAGTTGGAAAACTAGAAGCTGCCTGGTGGAGATTATCACATCCGACAGCCACACTGTGTTTTTGACAGAGAAATCTAAGTCTGACATAGAGAAGCTGCTCCCTCCCATCTACGGTTTCTCCTCTTAATGACCAATTAGCCTGTGTGCAGCTAACCTTGGAGGTGAGGTCCCGGTGGAATATGCCTTTGAAGTGCAGGTAGGCCAGACCGCTGGCGATATCACTGGCCAGCTTCACCCGGGTCGGCCAACTCAGGTGCGTGTTGCTCTCGAGCAGCTGCTCCAGGTTTCCACCATTGATGTACTGTAGCAGAGGAAGATCCACACACATATTAATGTTTGCAAAACTGAAGCACTTCACAAACAAAGGTTCAGGCGGTGCTTCAAGTTGACGATATGTACAATTTATGGTTAAAAAAGGTGATGGGTAAACAAATGTATTTAAGAATATTTATTCTTCTGATTGCATAGTTGGTCCAACAGCATTTTAACAGAAAATTAAGGGCTACATGGCAGTGAGAGTCATATAGCAAAGTTTCTACAAGTCATTAGAATAGCTGCTTTCAGACATGAACCGAAATCTGGACATTTTCCAGAAATCTGCTGTAAAAACACTTCTTTCCACTGCGGAATTTCCACATCATGTCCTGACACCTTGCCTGAATGTGCCTCTTGTTGGGAATGCGTCAGAACCCTGACATTTCCGTGTCGAACAATACTGACGTTATATGTCCCTGAGGCAGGAATTGCATGGTTATACTCTGAAAATCACAATGTTCCTGTTTAGCTGCGTATGTATCGGTGAGCTGGGGATATGCCAAATTAAAAAAAGGGTTGTTTAATCTCAGTTAGTGAGGCAGCTCTGAGAGAGAGTCGCCCACCAGCAAAGAGGGTAAATCAGCTCAGTGGGCTTTAAGTGTCCAGGGGTCCTTGGCTGTGCCTGTCAGCTTTGATCCAGAAGAACTTGTCTGACCTTGCTGCTTGCATGCTAACACACAGACACACTAATCCCATGTCACACAACAGTGGTTAACTCCAGAGAGCCAGAGATGGGACAAAGAGATGGTCTGGTTTAGCCGTGTTTATCGATAAAAACCAACCAGCACGGAATTAGGACAAAGGGGGTCGATGGTGAGGGGAGGAGATCTCGACTTCTTCACACGATTTAATGAACTGGGATTTGTGGTCAGATTAATTCTACTTTTCTGATAATCTCAACAAATTACTACAATGTGGAGCTATGTCTGAATTGGTCTTGAAAAGATGAGACCTGACCGAGCTGTGTGATGACAACAAAACAAAACAAACAAAACAACGTTTTTCTAGCTTCACATGCAAAGAATATTATTATGTAAATATCATATGTGCTGTGACAATTCGTCTTCCAAAGTATTCGAACTGTCTGATCAAAATCTAAAGAAAAAGACGGGTGAGATTTTAAATCAAGAATTCCTCTGTAATTAGTATTGAAAATAAAAAGAATCAGAAATCAGAATAAAAAAACATCCTCGATGAGATCTCAGGATATTTAGTAAATCAAATTAGCTTTGCCAAACATGTTCAACTCAGAGAGGTTTGAACACTTATACTGACGGTTTGTCACAGCCAAATAAAAATGTAAAAAATGCAAATCTCACATAATAAACTATGTAGTGAACCCTAATGAAGACAATATGATAACCTGTAATCTACATTCTGGATCATTTAATCCTGGAACTGTTTTCCTGGCCAAACATGAATACATTTTCCATCTGAAATAATGATGTTAGTAGCTGTTTTAATTCTAAATCCTATTCGACCATTAAGAAGTTATAGTTCATTACAGCTTGTAGAGGATCCTCAGAAAATAGTTAATACATATATTTTTTAATGGAATAAAGAGATACGACCATGTTTAAAATATCTAAACACTATGTGCAAAAAGTCAACAGAGTTCAACATCTGTTTTCTGCTGGCTGGGGTTTGGCAGGAGAAGGACACGATTGGGGAAAACTCCACTGGAGACAATTAAAACTAATCCAACTTCCTTCCTTGATCATCTAATTTAATATCTCGGGGCTGATTGTATTCTCACACTGGCAGATTACGCAGCGGGCGCAGCGTGTGCCGATTCAAAATGTAACTCCCGTGGTTTAGAGGAAGAGTGAACCTGCTGTGACAACTTAAAGTAACTGAACGGGAGTAAAGTCTCATTTGAAAAAAGAAGCCTCTTATACGGGCAAGGCATTTTCCTCCTGGACTTTGCTTTATCCTATTCCTGGAGGTACTGACATGCTGTAGTAATCACTTGACAGAGCACATGTTTGAACCATGTAACTGCCTACGCCATGATCATGTATAATGTAGAGGAAGTGCTGAGGAAATGAAAAACATACGGCTGGTCCCATCTGTTGTGGAAATCTCTCTGCCTCACTATCTGTGCTTCAGGTTTAAAAACCCTGGAAAGACTCAAACAAAAGAATCTTTGTTTTGCTGCTGGGAGCAGCTTCAAACACCAGTTCAAACCTGCCATGGGTCGTGACTACCCATTAGCCCGGGTTATAATTGCTCTAGCGTTTCCGATAAGGTGCATTAAATTGAGATGCGGCAGGAACGGAACAAGGACGACGCTAAATTATTCCTCTGCGTCTTCCAGAGGCTTCAAGGGGCCGTGCTCACATGAAGATGTTAATCCAGTGGGCTCTCCACGTGTGGCAGCATTTCTAGAATACATCATAATATATCTCTGATGCATCCTTTAACAAGTTTGTTATCTATTGCACAACGTCTAAACCCTTAGAGTTTACCGTCAATATAAACAAAAGATACATACTGTTCACATTACTCTGCCTGCTGTGAGATGATTTGGACAAATGTTCATCGTTATAAAACGTTTAACTGCTGCTGTACTTAAAATCAGTACAGTTTTTACAAGCAACATACTTCAAACAGTTTGCAGGGTTCTGTGTCGGACTAAGAAGTGCATGTGTGTGTGTCTGTGTGTGTGTGTGTGTGTGTTTCTTGGGCCGTGCAGTAACTTCATTCTCTGTTTCCTCTGAGCCTGGCCTCATAGTGGGGGTCAGGTAACAAAACAGCATGGGCCTGCTTCCAGGGTCAGAGCATTCACTTATAGGTCCTGACACGACACAACAGGATCTGTTTACCCTGCAGCATGAAAACAAGACCAACCGCAGAGTGCACGTATATTTATGTGCGTGTCCCACAATGGATTCACGTTGCAATTAGCGTGCGGCAACAAATATACGCGTGTAAGTGAATTTCTTACAATGACACTGCAGAAAGTTGGTGTTTGTCGTTGTTGGCAAAGCTACAATGAGCACATTCACTGTGGAGCCCGACAGTGTAATCATGTACACATGTGTGTTGCCTTGAAGACCGGTGCTCAACAGTGTGGTCTTTCTTCTCCGTGGGATGAATCGTGTGTTCTGTGCCATTCGTCCACATTCACGTGTATTTGATTGCATGTGTTCTCAAATAACATGCGTGTTTATAGAGATGCATCTCAAGACACTGGCTGAAGTGTATGTTTGTGTGCATATGTGATGAATGCATGTTTTTGTGTAGTTTATGTGTCTTTACAATGACAACAGGACTTGTCTGCATGTGGCAAAAAAACATCTAAATACTACATCATTTCTGAATAAAGCAGAATTTGTGCATCATGCAGCAGAGGATGAAATTAGAGCAACAACTAAGAATGTTTTTTACAGGATAGTTGTTTACTTTATTACTAATTTGATCCATAAATTCAAGACTATTTGTAGATTTGTCAGAGTGCATCTACTTCCCGATGTTTTAGAGAAGTATTTTAGGGAACAGTGTTTTTAAGTAATAGCTTAATATTTAAGAAGCTGAACAGAATCAACCTTTAAATTCATTTTCACCGTCATTTCTCCTCCACATCAAAAGGAATACGGGCCAGACTTTTTTAATAACCATCAGTATCACTCCTGCTCTCCTTCACATGCACAGACACACAAAGAAACACTTATAAACGTACAAAGGATAATTACAGGCTGTGTGCGACCTGAAAGTATTGCTCACTGTAACCGTAATGGTTTGTGCTGTCACATTAAGCATCGCTGGAGAATTTTATTAGCAGCCTGTACTCTGCACTCCCTCCGTCTCCCTCATGCAGACATACTAAGTGATATGTACACAAAAGAACATTCAGTTTTATTACAGACTCGCGTGTAACCGTGTTCTACTCATGGTTGAAAACAGTAGGAACGTGTTCAGACACAGATGGGAAATTTCCTGGGCTCATATTTGCAGGTAAACACAAGTACTGGAAGAGACTGGAAGTACTGGAACATATTTTCAGCATCGAATCAGTATCACTTTTCATTCGACAGACACTTTGATCTTGCACATCACACAGGCTTTAATGTTTGTGTATGTGTGTGTGTGTCTGTGAGAGAGACCTACCTCCGTCAGAGCGTGAAGCTGGCCCTCATGGATACACACTCCCTTGAACCTGCAAACACACAAAATACATCATATTGAAGGTGAATATTTTTCGGGGATTTGAATAGAATGAATGAAATCAGCTGATGGAGACTGACACACAGACGCATCTGAGGATATAAACAAATCATAAAACACAGCACAAAATGAAACAACAGAATGACAAAAAATCTAAATTAAATAACACTGCAACAAAAAAGCTAGAACACATTTTGTCAGTACTGCTTCCTGTTTAAAATCTAGACCGAGCCGCCGCCAATCAGAAGTTAATTGCGTTGTGTTTTTTGACTTTCTCGTGTTTTATTATTGGCTGTTGTGTTTTTTTGTTTGCCACGTTGATTTGCCCCTTATTGCCACTGTACCATAGGGTAATTCAAATTAAAGAAAAACGCAGACAGATCAAATCCTGACTCGTGTGTGGCCTTCTCTGCTGGTAGCAAACAAAGAAAGCAGGAAGAATGGTTAAGAAAAATGTAAAATTCCAGTGGGCGAGACCAGGCAGGTCGTAGCGGAGTGTCTGTGGAAAGGAAGATAATAGCAGCTCAGTTGCTTCATCTGCATTCCATCCATTTCTCCCCCCACCTTGCCTATCAATTTATACATTCTTAATAAACACACAACATTTTTCCTCCCTGCCATACATTTGTTTGTGTTTCTCTACCACTGTTGAATTGGAGGTCGCTTTGTCTTCACGCCATTAACCGTTAGAACATTAGAGAAAAGGGTTTAAACAATTTTCATGAGCCCCGAGTGGCCACAACCAACCGACGTTAAAAACCAAGTGTTTGTGCAGAGAAACAAATAAAACCAACTTTGCTCACAAGCAGCACCCAAGGCCTCATAAATCCGGAGGCAATGAAAAGGTCAACTCAATGGGTCGTAGTTAGATTTGAGCTAACAATGACCCCCTCAGTGCCTGCTTGTTAACACACAGACAGACACACAATCCAGCAGGCGTGCTCAACAAAGATGGCATTGTAAAGAACACCGTACATGTGTGCGTCTGTGCAAAATGATACAAACACAGACACACACAGATATGTATGCATGTATGTGCATGTTGGTAAACACACACTCTCCCACCAAGGAGCTCAGAGAAGAATGTGAATCTGACAGGAAGCCAAAACCACCATTTGCTTTATACAATGTAAAAACACAATAAAAAAAGGAAAATAAACCAATAAAGTCACAGGACAACAAGGTAATTAGTCATAGATAGAAATAGTGCTTAAGTTAAGTTCCCTTCTAGATCATACATGTGCAGCATCGCTATTAAATGCTGCTTTAAGCTGCTGCTAGCGGACTGCTTCCTAAATATTTCAGAGACTTACTGGGTTTGTATTTTTCAAGGATGTCAAAAACATATTCTGGCCCAAGGCTGTTTGATCTCGATGCCTTCAAATCGTTAAAAAGTAATTAAGTCACACAAAAGTCTGTTCAGATTAACCTCTGACCGACAACATATGTTGACAGTGCAAGAAAAGAATTCAGAGAAAGACCAAAGAAATTCCTTCAAACCGTTCGATGTGCATATTACTGCTCTCAAAAGGCTTTTTCATACCCTTTATGTATTCTGGAGAAAGGCATGGTTGTGAAATATAGAGTAACTAGTTACTACTATTGTGTAAATACTACTCATTACACAATAATACTATTACACAAACACAAGTTTGGCCAAATATTAGAAAGTCTGTGCTTTGGCTATTGATGTGGAAAAATCTATATCAGCTCTCTATGCTGCATGAAGTCTCATCTTCACTTGGTTGTGACAAGATGGTTTGAAGAACTTCAGGATCATAGAGGCAGGTGTGAGCTGCTCCCACACTATCATACTGTGTCCATTTTTGTCCAATCAATAATTCAACATGAGGGTTCAAAGCCTTGTCCCATTCCTTAGTGATAGAGGGGGGCTCTCCTCGCCCTTTTTGCCTCCAGGCGTCTGCTGCAGCGCTAACAGGAGCTGGCAGTTTAGAAAATCTATCGTTAATAGGCTCTGTGTTTGACACAGTTTCTACACAGCCCCAGAGGAAACAGGTCACAACCACAGACTCATGAAGTTACACGATGCAGTTCAGTAAAAGCAGACGCTGTGTTAGTAGTTCCTGAGCGAATTTGACTCTCAACAAGTCTAAGTGAATTTAGGAAAGTGAGATCATTACAAGTTATTCAGGGCATCTTATACCTCATGAATGTCTCATGATACATATTAGGCCTTTTGGATTCGTATGCTATGTGATAATGTAATTATTACCTTGAATGAGAAAGTGGAAAATGATTACTATGGCCGGTGTCTGATCGTTGTGAGCGATACTGTGTTCAGTTACTAACCTGAGTATGTTTGGATGTGAAAGCCGGTTCATTAGCTGAACTTCTCTCAACATGTTCGCTCGGTTGCTGCTGATCTTGTTCATCTTCAGAGCCATAACTTGGTCTGAGGCTCGATGACGTACCTGTGGAACAGTCAAATGATGTCACACGTTAAGATGCTGTAAATACAAAGGGTTAAATCACAATATTTGAACTATTTTTATAGAAACTTAATTTGGCTGGCTACAGAGACAGGGATTGAAAACGTGACCATTTCATTAGTCTATAACTGAAAACTCTTCAGTAGACTTTTTGACCTGGGTCACTTTGGGTGCATGCAGTGAGAGACACAGAAGAGGAAGTCAGCACATAGAAGAGAAGTGAAATGAGGTCACTGACCACCCATGACTATTAATGTCAGTCCAAAGCTGCACAATCAATTTTGTATTATTGTGCATTGGGATTTTGGTTTCCACCTTTGTTAAATAATGGGGTCAGCTGGGGTCGTGGCATAAAGACAGCATTGAAATCCTTCCTAATGAAGGAAAGTCTTAATGGTCCTGTGTAGACGTGCATGGGGGGGGGGGGGGGGCAAAATACATTAAAAAAATCTACTTTGACATCCTGTCAGTTAGAACAAGCAGCGTTAGAGGGATAAATTAATTATAGGTTCTTAATTTGGAGTTATTCACAGACAGTGGACTTACCAAAAATAACCAAAGTCCATTTAATTGAGTGAAAAGTCTCCAAAAGAGCAATTAGCTAATTTAATCTCTGAACTGAAGCATTGTTATTCTCTGTGTCATCTCAGTCTTTGTAAATAGAAAGATGACCTTCACACTTAAGGTTTCAGACATGCCACAGTGCAGTGTATAAATTACCAAGTATTTTAAATTCTTCAGAACACGCTCATGTATCATGCAAATAGGAAATATCAACCTGCAAACCACACTGACTGAGCTGCTCAGCTGCAAACTGAGCCACCGACATCTGCTTACTCATTTCCTGATGGCAGAAACACACATTTAGATCGCAATGTAGGTGTGTGAAGTTTAAAGGCTTCACTGGTGCTCCTGTGGGTGTACTGTGGTTTCCAAAAGGTTTAACTGGTCTCAGAGGTTTGAGCCTTCAGCAGCAACAACACCAGTCAGACACGATCAAGAGCTGCAGACAAGGAATGGAGAACTGGGAATCATACAAAACAAAAATGCAGGACTCAGAATGTGTACGTGTTGTGTTAACACTTGACGTGGGCGAACCAGACAGTTTCTCAACAACAACAATCACCGTTTCCTGCTCTTGATAAACGTGAGTTACGTGAGTTACGTGCCTGCGTTGCCACTTGAAAAGTTGCTCTATCATATGCAACATAGGAAAAGCAACGGAACCACAAGGGGGTTTGGCAATGCATGACATCAGCCCAAAGTGAAAGGGCAGCGTTTCTGTGTGTGTGCTGCGTTAAGTATGAGAACAACAACAACGTGACCATTCTACACCACACCAGACATTATACATTAGAGGTTTCCATACTGCACATATGCCCTAATAACATGCTAAGCTTTCGAAAACAAATATGACAACATATGATGATAACACACGATAAATAATATATCACTTGACAAAAAGTAATGGCAGGTGACAATTATGACTCAGATAATCCTGTAAACTTGATTCTACTGAGACGTCCGTACCAAAGAGACAGTTGTAATGGAAATGATATTCTTCATATTCTTCTGCTACCCTCTGACCTAGATCGACTCACTGCTGAATTGCTGTGACTGAGCAGAAAATGTGATGAATGTGATTTTACTTCACACACAGAAAGTCAGCCCATGCCTAAAGACAGGATACGATAAGCATTATCTCAGAATCAGATTATATATGTGACTCATCCAGCAAGAATAAAACACTGATGTTTCCTCTTTTTAAGTTTGAACCTTAAATGGCCATTGACTCATTTAGAGTTGAAACTGAAGAGTGGACTTTGCTCTTTATTCAATGGAAAAACACAATGTAAATCATACACACTTTAACAGTGGCTCTTAACCATCTTCCATCACCACCCCCACCGATCACTGGTGACACACTGGTGACACACTGGTGACACACTGGTGACACACTGGTGAAAGTATCACTTACAGTAGAGGCTAAATCAATATGGATTACATAGGAGGGAGAGTCAGGGAAATATACTGCTGGACAGAATTGCAGGAGTGTTAAATAAAATAAAAAACTCTTGATATAGAGTAAAATTATCCATAAGTATACCAATATCTGTATAACAGTATAAATAAATATATAAATATGTTTATAAAAGGCTGATGCAGTCTGTTTCTGTTTCGGAAGCTCTCTGTCTGCTCCTCTCTCCATCTCATACATAGGACACAGAAATCTCTCTGTTCTGTTCAAGTTCAAAGCGAGGGGGCCTGTCTGTAAGAGCCGACAGGCTCCACCACAGGACAGCAGAAACAACAGATGGCCACTCCTCTGATGGCCTCCTCCCCCACATCCGTCTATCCTCCTCCACAACCCCCCTCCCCGATTCCTCACTCTTCACATCCCCCCATCTGAATTTATTCCTGATCCCCCCCTCTTTCTCCTCCTCGCTGTGGCCTCCGACAAACCCACCATCCTCAATCCTCACCTTCTCCAGTAGTAGTGGTAGTGGTGATGCTCTGCTCTGGTCTTTTCACCTCCCTACTTTTCCTAGTTTACTTGTCCCTACTTGTTCCCTTCATAAGAACTCCTCTAGAGCCCCTGTCTGCCCCATCCCTTACATTCAGAAAACTCCTGAAGCCTCCACTCAACCCCCCCATTTTCAACCCTTTCCACAGCTCTCAACCATCAGAAGCTTCTTCTCCTCCTCCTCCTACCCTTGGCCTCCACCTTTATCATTATCCCTGACAAGAGGCTGAGGTGCATTCATGCAGGGAGCTGGGAGATTCTCAATTAATCAATTATCACTGAGAATTACCTCTTACAGCATCACATTCTTATCATAATCATTATACTGGAGACAATATGTGGTAGACAGCCTCTATTTAAACACCTTTTCACTCTGTCATCAACAAAATATTTGAGCTGAATTGAAGTTGTATGCATTGAACCAAGTTGTAAATGTGGATATCAATAATAGAAACTGCTGGATGTTGTTTGTTTGTGCTGTTCTGTTCTTTCATCCGTCATATGAATAAGCTCCTGTGTTTCCACAGCCCACAATGGGGGGGTGTTTTTTGACAGCTGGCATACCCAGAGAACAATGGGTGACACTATAATGTAGTATGGGCTTGATATAGCTAATAAAAGTCAATTCATATATTACTTCATCTGCAAACGCATGGACCTTTACTGTCTGCCACCCTTTAACTAGATGCACACACTCAATAGTAGCTGCCAGACACGATCAACAGCAGCATCAATAAGCT